>NC_084732.1:68690142-68795142 GCF_033978785.1 Entelurus aequoreus
AAATGCCTCTAAACATCCCATTTAATGTTTTTTTTAATTACATTTAAGGCATTTAATAACTTTTAATGCTTTTTTAATGAGAAAACCCTGTGGAATAGCCACCCCTCAGTGGGACATAAAGTTTGAGGCAGCAGGCCATCTCTCAGGTCCCCTCAGTGACCTCACAAATGTTCTTCTGGATGACTCGACAAAAAGAATGAACCGTCTCCATATATTTCTCTAGTATGTCCATATTTAAAGGCCAGGTCCACTGTGTCCATAAGGTGTGTTGTAACACCAAAGTCTAGATGAATTCCTGCCATCTCTCTGTTCTTCTCTGCCCATCCTTGCTGATGGGACTTGGATCTGCCACACTGCTTGATAGCGAGATGCCCGGCGGGCCGTTCTGGAATGTCAATTTCAGTTAATTACATTTTCCTAACTCCCAGAGGGAGACACCAACGTACATCCATAACAGGTTCATGCCTGAAGTGAGACATATAGTTTCACTGTGCATTGCTACTGCAGACTACTATTGTTCATATGCATGCAAAATACATGGAGAATTGACAAAATATATGAGAGTTTTTTGTCTTATTGCTCCTCTGGCTTAAACGATCTGTAAGTAAAATAGTACACAAAGCAATGCATGGCATTGTTTTCAATGTCTGACAGCATTTTCTTCATGAGAGGGGATGGAAATGGAGGTGATTGGCTGTCTGCTGCCTGGCAGTGGTGAGGTGGTTAGTGGGGAAACTCTGCCCTCTGCAGGAGAACATCTATCATTGTTTGTTTTTGCACAGAGGCTACTTGACTCACTAAGTGCAGCAACAGCGCCCCAAGCGGCCATTGAGTGAATACCAAGTAGTGTGCATGCATACTGTATGTAGGTACAGTATTAAGGAGTTCTGATGATGGATCTGGAGGGAAAGCAAGCAGTCATGCAATAGTAGATTTACATTTATTTTTAATGTTTGTAAATGTATTCATGTACATTTATGTAAAAACCTTCAATATTCACGCACGCACACACACACACACACACACACACACACACACACACACACACACACACACACACACACACACATATACATATATTCATATATATTTATAGTATATATATATATATATATATATATATATATATATATATATATATATATATATATATATATATATATATATATATATATATAAAGTGTTCCCTCACTGTTACACAGATTTCCTATGTGTGTGTAATTTTTAAGTGTTGCATGCTTTGTTTTACAGCGTATGAATGCACATTGTGTTCTGTGTCCTGATTCGCTAAGGGACTGTAGACCATTGTGAATCGATCTTCTTCACGCCAAGTGTCCTGTAGTACAGAATGCGTTCAGCTTGCCTAATTTACAAAATTGTTTGATGCGAGCGTACATATAGGCTACTGTACATTACTGTAAACGAAAAAAACATATAATAAATAAAAAACAACCTGTAAATGAAAAAAATGTGCATAGTAAATGAAAAAAAAAACATCCTGTAAATGAAAAAACATATAGTGTAAACGAAAAAAAAATATAATGAACGAAAACACATATAAAAAACGAAAATAAAAATAAATCAACGTGGCGAAGTTGGTAGAGTGGCCGTGCCAGCAATCGGAGGGTTGCTGGTTACTGGGGTTCAATCCCCACCTTCTACCATCCTAGTCACGTCCGTTGTGTCCTTGGGCAAGACACTTCACCCTTGCTCCTGATGGCTGCTGGTTAGCGCCTTGCATGGCAGCTCCCGCCATCAGTGTGTGAATGTGTGTGTGAATGGGTGAATGTGGAAATACTGTCAAAGCGCTTTGAGTACCTTGAAGGTAGAAAAGCGCTATACAAGTATAAACCATTTATCATTTATTTACTACGCGGATTTCACTTAAAAAACGGTATTTTTTTGGAACGTAACCCCAGCGTTAAACGAGGGAACACTGTATATACCTGTATGTATATATATATATATATATATATATATATATATATGTATATATATATATATATATATACAGTTCAGGCTAAAAGTTTGGATACACCTTCTCATGCACACTCTTGGCATTCTCTCGATGAGCTTCAAGAGGTAGTCACCTGAAATGGTTCTCACTTCACAGGTGTGCTTGAAGCTCATCGAGAGAATGCCAAGAGTGTGCAGAGCAGTAATCACAGCAAAGGGTAGCTATTTTGAAGAAACTAGAATACTAAACATGTTTTCAGTTATTTCACCTTTTTTATGTTAAGTACATAACTCCACATGTGTTCATTCATAGTTTTGATGCCTTCAGTGACAATCTACAGTGTAAATAGTCATGAAAATAAAGAAAACACATTGAATGAGGAGAAGGTGCGTCCAAACTTTTGGCCTGTAATGTATATATATTCATATTTGTATGACAGTATTTGCTTATCTGATTTGATCCAACAGATGTATGGTATGTAACAAAAGGGAATAATTGTATTAGCTTGCTGTGATTGTTACATTTTCTTATATTGTTATATTAAATACAGTCAAATCTTTTTTTTTGTTAGTCATCTATTTAAAAAGGTCAGACGAAAACCGAATCATAGGAGCACCCTAGCAGAATTTCTGATACTGAAATAATGTAAATCTACAGTAAATAATTTTTTCTAGACAACCAAATATGAACATGCATGTGGCCTAAATTAAGTGTTAAATTAGGTCTCATTTATGTCATATTTGTTATACAATGCAATATTTGTCCTATTTTCAATTATTATCTTGTGGCGATGGATAAAGATACTCACCAAGCGGGATTTCCGTTTCAGAGTTAAGGGTGAACCATGCGAACAACAACACTAATCTTGGCGCTATCTTCAACCTGACAATCAACTCCAACAAACTTTTGTCAGAACGACTTTTTGATGCACTTCGTCTGCAATTACTGCCTAATCAATAACACATTTCCATAATTGCTGAGACTTTGAGCCAAGCGATATCAAAAGACAACAACGGGATGTAGTAGGCTACCGGCACGCCACTTAATGCTAACAACGCTGCTATTAGCTATCAGAAATTTAATATTCGACATCATCAGTTACACATGAAATTGGTGAGCCTTGTGAGCGATGTGGAATGACAACACAGGACACCTAACAACACGCAATGCTGACAACAAAGCTAATGGTAGTATCTGAGACTGTCAAGTTGACCAAGTTTTTGCCGAAAAATTTACGACTGCGTATTCTCAGCACATGGTACCTCAGTTTTAATTTGGACTAATGACCCAGGATTGTGACAAAGTATTTCTACATCGTAGCCTTGTTGTAGTGGCCGGGTGACTGCCATAGCAGAGACACTTAGAGGATCCTCAAGCTACCGGTGAGTACTGTAATCTACAGTATTGGATGAAACAAGTGTAAATGTGATTATATGGGCATTATTTTATGTTTAGAAGGCTCTAAAAAGTTTAAATATATATATTAAAAAGGTCATAAACAATTGTTTATGCTCTAACTGTGAAAATATTAGATGTATATATAACAGTAGTCTCAAACTCAATTTACCAAAGTCTGGATAAGGCTAAAATGCGTCAGGTGTTCCACAAGAAAAGCTGTGTTGAAAAAAACATCCAATCTTCTCAAATGTCTTTATTTTTGTTATTTTAGCAAAATAAGATGAAAAATAAATAACTAATTAATAATCAACAAGAAAAAAGGAAAATAAGAGTTGGGCCCGTGGAATATATTTTATTTCCACTTGGTGTCACTATCGTGTTTAGCCGATGCACTATGAACGTCTCGATGCACGAACAGGTCATTTCCGCAATGTGTGTTGTTTCCGCTTTTTTTCCCCCATAATAGCAGCACGGTGGTCAGCGGATAATAGCCCGGTTAGAATCCTCCTTTGTGTTTGCGCTCGATGGTCATGTCTTTCATGATGACCTGAACACCACGACCTTTGTAAGTGGTAGAAAGTACCGGAATAGTGAGCGCAAAAAGGCAACTCCTCCCGAAGTGTTATCCGCCGTGCTGTTGTTGTTGTTAACGTAGTCATAACAACACAAAAACATATGACATCAAATACAAATATATGTCGTGTTCATCGTGTAAGCCGTAAGAAGAACTACAATGCAAATGGTGCAATGCAAATAAAAAAATAATGACCCACAAATAACAATAATAATAATAATAATAATAATAATAATAATATAAAACTCGTGGGCTTCACTTACATTTAAATTTCATATTATGGTGGGGGCCACAAAATATGGTCTCGTGGGCTGCATTTAGCCCGCAGGCCGCGAGTTTGCTTTCTTAATAATCCTATTTTGCGAAAATATGTTTGCCACGGTCAGGCCTGAAATAATTTGACCGTGATAAATGAGTGACAACTGTAGTTTGTCATGCATAATATTTGACCGTACGATTGCAAAATTTTGGAAAAACTCTTGAACTGAATCACGAACAATGGAGGGTACCAACAATTTGATTTATCTGCATTGTTAAATTGTTCATTGTTTGTTGATAACATATTTTTTGTTCGGCTAAAAGTCTTATTCTTACCTTTTAGTGTGATTATGATCATGGTGAACTACCGTATATCCTTCAGTGATCTTGAAAAATGTCTAAGAACAAAGTATCGGAATCAGTATCAGCATGCAGGTGGTATCTGATTGATGTCAAAATGTGTAGTAAGTATATTTCACATTTGAATTGGCGCAGTAACAATTTGCGGTACCTGGGAATCAATACAGGTACTCAACATACTATTTGTCGGTACTTCTGTGTGTTTATGTGTTTCAACATTTGCTGATAATTAACTGTGCTGTCCAGTTGTTATATCTTGATTTCTTACACTTCTGAGTCTCATTTTCAAATATTATTTTGACGAACTGTCACTTCATTTCTGTTTGTGCTTCCCTGTTTTGTGTTTATTTGCTATCAGTGCTCTTATTTTGATTTCCATTTTCTGCATGTCTCCGGTGAGCTCTGTTTTCCCCTCACCTGCTGCTGATTAGGCAGCCTTGCGACACCTGGTCGTAATAATCAGCAGGCTTCTATTTATGCCTGTCTCTCGCGCTCCTCAGTGCTCGAGGATTGACTATTGTTTGCGAACCTTTACATGCATGACTGCTTCTCTGTTTAAAGATATTGAAATCCTTTTACCTGAACGTCACTCTCCTGGTTCCTGCATCTTGGGGTCACTACAACGGCAGCCATGCGAGTTCCTCACAATTATATCGTAGGCTTTGCATGCAGTTGCAATTCCAAGATGTTAGATGAAAGTAGTGTATGGGCTACGGTGTGTTATCTTGTCAGGGAGTAGTCTTTGCCATTAAGTTGAGTCTAGTCTTTTGTTGCACCCTAAAAAGTGTTTATACTGTAAGTATTGTAGTTATTACACACCAGCTGTTTGATTGTAATATGCATATTAGTTGTAGTTTTCATTACCAAATTTAGAAGTGTTGAAATTACCTTGTAAAATTGCTTCAAACCCCGACTGAGTCATACCAAAGACTATAAAATGGGACTCATTACCTCCCTGCTTGGCACTCAGCATCAAGGGTTGGAATTAGGGGTTAAATCATCAAAAAATGATTCCCGGGCTCGGTCACTGCTGCTGCTCACTGCTCCCCTCACCTCTCAGGGGGTGATCAAGGGTGATGGGTCAAATGCAGAGGATAATTTCACCACACCTAGTGTGCGTGTGACAATCATTGGTAATTTAACTTTAATGCAAATCAGTAGCGTGTCTGAGGCAAATCCAATAGATAATTTTGAAAAGTGGAGCATTATTGTACTCTCCAGTATATTCTATGAGTTATGCTTGATTCGTTGGCATGGAAAATGGTAAAAAAAAATACATGTTTTACAATGCTTGAAGGACCTGATGTTGACATCATTAATGATCATTACCCAGACGCAGTCCGACTGAGTCCGCTCTGAGTGCTTGTTTGCCCACCAGGTGTTTGGAACGTGATGTCACGGGCTACAAAGATATCAATATATAGCACCCTGTTTGATTTTACCTCATTCAATACCCGCTAGTACAGAGGAATTCGGTCGGTGCCATTAAAAGAAGCGAATTCGGTACTCACCCATAGTAGTAGCACCCATCTCCTACCAAAAGAAGTTGGCTTTTGAGTTTGAAATCTGCCTGCCAAACTCAAAACCCAACTTCAAAACCTTATCAAGAGGGCTGGTAAAATAATTGGCATGCAGCCCCCTTGTTCCCTTCAAGAAGTATTCGACAAGACTGTGAGGAAGCAGGGTTTTAAAATCACCCGTGACCCACACCACATACTTCATACTGAAATTGTGTTGATGCCAAATGGTAAATGGTACAGAACAGCAACATTCAAACTCAACAGGTATAGATGTTCCTTTGTCCCACTGGCAATCAAAGCACTTAACAACAGAAAACTACTGTAATAACTGGATGCAATAACAAGGAGTGCAATCTTGGGGTAGTGCATTACGGGAGGTGTGCAATACGGGGGGAGTGTAATGTGTGATCTCATATCTAACTGATATACCTGCACACTGTTCACTGTTGTCACTGTGTTGTCGGATGAACTGTATGTATGTATGTATGTATGTATGTATGTATGTATGTATGTATGTATGTATGTATGTATGCATGCATGCATGTATGTATGTATATATGTATGTATGTATGTATGTATGCATGCATCTATGTATGTATGTATGCATGCATGCATGTATGTATGTATGTATGTATGTATGCATATATGTATGTATGTATGCATGTATGTATGTATGTATGTTTGTATGTATGTGTGCATGTATGTATGTATGTATGTATGTATGTATGTATGTATGTATGCATGTATGTATGTATGTATGTTTGTATGTATGTGTGCATGTATGTATGTATGTATGTATGTATGTATGTATGTATGCATGTATGTATGTATGTATGTATGTATGTATGTATGTATGTATGTATGCATGCATGCATGTATGTATGTATATATGTATGTATGTATGTATGTATGCATGCATCTATGTATGTATGTATGCATGCATGCATGTATGTATGTATGTATGTATGTATGCATATATGTATGTATGTATGCATGTATGTATGTATGTATGTTTGTATGTATGTGTGCATGTATGTATGTATGTATGTATGTATGTATGCATGTATGTATGTATGTATGTATGTATGCATGCATGCATGCATGCATGTATGTATGTATGTATGTATGTATGTATGTATGTATGTATGTATGTATGTATGTATGTATGCATGCATGCATGCATGTATGTATGTATGCATGCATCTATGTATGTATGTATGCATGCATGTATGTATGTATGTATGTATGTATGTATGTATGTATGTATGTATGTATGTATGTATGTATGTATGTATGTATGCATGCATGCATGCATGTATGTATGTATGTATGCATGCATCTATGTATGTATGTATGCATGCATGCATGTATGTATGTATGTATGTATGTATGCATGCATGCATGCATGTATGTATGTATGTATGTATGTATGCATGTATGTATGTATGTATGTATGCATGTATGTATTTATGTATGTATGTATGTATGTTTGTATGTATGTATGCATGTATGTATGTATGCATGCATGCATGCATGTATGCATGTATGTATGTATGTATGCATGCATGCATGTATGTATGTATGTGTGTATGTATGTATGTATGTATGTATGTATGTATGTATGTATGTATGTATGTATGTATGTATGTATGTATGTATGCATGTATGTATGTATGTATGTATGTATGTATGCATGTATGTATGTATGTATGTATGCATGTATGTATGTATGTACTGTATGTAAAACGCTGTGTCTTGATGTCCAAGAAAAATGTATCCTCAGAGACAATAAAGCTAATTATTATTATTATTATTAAAACTACTCTAATTGCGTGTAATATCTCCCAATAATGTCTGAAACAGGCATGCAGTATATTGGCATACTTGAGTATGTGCATGACGAAGCCTGCAAAGCGTGCAGCGACTTCACAGCGGCCTGTGACCCCCAGAGGTCAGTTGCATCTCTGCGTTGTGGAGGTCGTGTCAACAAACCCGCTGACTCATTTTCCTTCAATCAAAAAGAAGACCGTCGCCTCTTCTTGCCCAGCTTCTTTTCATCAAACAGTGTTCACAGTCCGGACAACTTGAACTGAGCACGCTATAAGTTGTCGATGCTCCATAATATCACACAAAAGCAGGAAGATATTGAGTATTTATAATCTTTTATTGCCTCATTTACAGTTGTGCGATTCTACTAAAAACGTGCTATATACAACAGTTTTAGTGGGTACTTGCGCTGTTTTATTGGTACTAATACTAATGAATGCTAAGAGAATATGATGTGTGGTCATAATGTAGAAATAGGATACATTGTGGTTATTGCGGGACTGAGGCCATCTCTGTTTAATGTTGGGCCATCAAAACAGCGAGGAGAGCACATCCCTCAGCAGGTAGCATTCCGAAATAGCAACCTTGATCCTAATGGTGCACAGCATCATCGCCGCTGGCTTGTGACCAACCCATCCTGAGAGCCCCTCTCATCCAGAGAAAGCAGCCGTCCTGCAGCACGTGAACACACACAAACACACACTTGCAGGACAGGGACGCCTCACACAAGCTCCATCCGCTCTGATTAACCCATTTCCTTCCGGGCTGTTTTACCCCATATTTTTTTTTTTTTTACCTTTTCCATCATTCACGTAAAACTCCGATGAGGACGGACACAGGTTGGCATCACAACTGTCCCAAAGGGCGGCTCACTTTACAAAGTTTCACATTTCTTGTGGTCAATATAGATGAGAAAGAAAGCCCCAGAAGCCCTTTGGGCTGCGTTGGAAACAGTATACATTAACCAAAGCTCTCAAGGCAACCTCAGCTTCCTTCCACATCACAGATGAAATAAAACTTCACTTTAAAGCCATTCATATCTTTATGTCCAATACAGGAGTTGTGCAAAAAACATGTTTATTATTGTATGCATTGTATTTGTATTGTGCAAAATTAAAAAAGTACAGGTGATAGAGCCTTTGAGTCTAAATGGCCTCTTATGAGCTGAGAACTACCCTTTTGATTGACATTTTTAAAAGGGAGTCAAAAAGTGTGCTTCCCTGTGATATTCAATTACAGTTTTTGAAATACTTTTATATATTATGTTTATCATCAACATTTTTTATTTGTTTTGCAATGTTTTGTTGTTGCATCAGCTTGTTTTTGATAGTACTATTTGTATTTTAACCATGTGAGCACTCTCTGTGAGAAGTGCTATTTATATAAACACACGAAATACACCAAAAATATTTATCATATTTTGTGTACTTTTTGATTAATTAATTTACCTTTTTTTTTAACCTGACCTTCATATGAGTGAGACTATATGTAGTAAACAAATGGTGCTCGTCCTACACGAGTGAACATATAAAACATGCATGATTTTTAATATACATTTTGTTTGTTTACAGAAAAATGGGCAGTGACATTACAGACCTTTGATCATCAAAAAGCGACATCGGTGTGTAAAGGATATCACCACATGGGCTCAGGAACACTTCAGAAAACCACTGTCAGTAACTACAGTTTGTCGCTACATCTGTAAGTGCAAGTTAAACTCTACTATGCAAAGCGAAAGCCATTTATCAACAACACCCAGAAACGCTGCCGGCTTCGCTGGGCCCGAGCTCATCTAAGATGGACTGACACAAAGTGGAAAAGTGTTCTGTGGTCTGATGAGTCCACATTTCAAATTGTTTAAGGAAACTGTGGATGTCGTGTCCTCCGGACGAAAGAGGAAAACAACCATCTGGATTGTTCAAGGCGCAACGTTCAAAAGCCAGCATCTGTGATGGTATGGGGGTGTATTAGTGACCAAGACATGGGTAACTTACACATCTGTGAAGGCAAAATTAATGCTGAAAGGTACATACAGGTTTTGGAGCAACATATGTTGCCATCCAAGCAACGTTATCATGGACACCCCTGCTTATTTCAGCAAGACAACGCCAAGCCACGTGTTACAACAGAGTAGCTTCATAGTAAAAGAGTGCGGGTACTAGACTGTCCTGCCTGTAGTCCAGACCTGTCTCCCATTGAAAATGTGTGGTGCAAAATGAAGCGTAAAATACCACAGTGGAGACCTATTGTATTCTATTTTTATTTACAAATTACACAACGTGCCAACTTCACTGGTTTTAGGTTTTGTAATACTGGGAGGGGGAAATGCAAATATATTAAATTAGCACTGGCAATGTGATTTATCAGGACTAGAACCAAAAACCAAATCACTGGCAATGTGATTTATAAGGATTAGAACTGTTCTGCAGCCATTGTTCTGCGTCTATATTTAGCGCATCTGGAATATATGGCACAGTTACACACAAACGGCTGTGAGAAAGGAGACGATCTATTGTTTTGTCACACATAACATATAAACATATTTTGCCGGCATTTGTTTACAGAAACTTGTGCAGTATTTTTTTTAATACATCAAAAAATGGTAAAGTAACGTGCCACAGCAGCAATAACACTCGAGTGTAAACATTTATATACAATGTGCCTGATTTACTGAAGGTTTGCGTGTATTAAAACTGGTGCTGTCAAATGATACATTTTTTTCAAAATCAGATTAAGCACATTTTTGAATTTGGATTAATCATGAATAATCACAGGGTAGTACTCACTTGTATAATTTAAATTCATTTTAAAGGCCGCAGTATGTGGACACAAATGCGATTTTATTGTCAAAATGTCATGTAGGACTTTAAAAAAAATGTTTTACTTGAATGGACGTCATTTATTTGCTCAAAATAGGAATATTCTGTCCATATGTATATGTCAACCGGTGTTCTGAAAATTACTTTTAAAAAGTAATTAAATATAGTTACTTTAACAAAAGAGTAATTTAATCACTCTTTAATAAATTTAATTGATAACTAGGAAAAGTAATTAATACGTTACTTAAAAAAATAATAAAACAACATAAAATATCTTGCATATGAAGTTTATCCGTACATCCAAAGACGTTTCATATAGGGCACCGTGTGCGTGTGTGTTTTTAAAAGGCGGGCCGTGTTGCCTAGTAAAGTGCGACGTGTGTTGTGTTTGTTAGTTTTAGTAGTTAGCAGCGGGTGTTTGTCGGTTTTGACACGGACTCTTTTGAACCTTTTCACAGGGTTATAATACCGTGGCCTCTTACTGGTCGGACGTGCCCTCAACACTTCCCTAGGGAGGCGTTCGGGTGGCATCCTGACCAGATGCCCGAACCACCTCATCTGGCTCCTCTCAATGTGCAGGAGCAGCGGCTTTACTTTGAGCTTCCCCCGGATGGCAGAGCTTCTCACCCTATCTCTAAGGGAGAGCCCCGCCACCCGACGGAGGAAACTCATTTCGGCCGCTTGTACCCGTGATCTTATCCTTTTGGTCATAACCCAAAGCTCATGACTATAGGTGAGGATGGGAACGTAGATTAACTGGAAAATCGAGAGCTTTGCCTTCCGGCTCAGCTCCTTCTTCACCACAACGGATCTATGCAGGGTCCGCATTACTGAATACGCCGCACCAGTCCGCCTGTGGTTCTCAAGATCCACTCTTCCCTCACTTGTGAACAAGACTCCGAGGAACTTGAACTCCTCCACTTGGGGCAAGATCTCCTCCCCAACCCAGAGATGGCACTCCACCCTTTTCCGTCGAGAACACTTGGAGGTGCTGCCCAACGTGTCCTGGGTCTCCCCCGTGGCCTCCTACCGGTCGGACGTGCCCTAAACACCTCCCTAGGGAGGCGTTCGGGTGGCATCCTGACCAGATGCCCGAACCACCTCATCTGGCTCCTCTCCATGTGCAGGAGCAGCGGCTTTACTTTGAGCTTCCCCCGGATGGCAGAGCTTCTCACTCTATCTCTAAGGGAGAGCCCCGCCACCCGACGGAGGAAACTCATTTCGGCCGCTTGTACCCGTGATCTTATCCTTTTGGTCATAACCCAAAGCTCATGACTATAGGTGAGGATGGGAACGTAGATTAACTGGAAAATCGAGAGCTTTGCCTTCCGGCTCAGCTCCTTCTTCACCACAACGGATCTATGCAGGGTCCGCATTACTGAATACGCCGCACCAGTCCGCCTGTGGTTCTCAAGATCCACTCTTCCCTCACTTGTGAACAAGACTCCGAGGAACTTGAACTCCTCCACTTGGGGCAAGATCTCCTCCCCAACCCAGAGATGGCACTCCACCCTTTTCCGTCGAGAACACTTGGAGGTGCTGCCCAACGTGTCCTGGGTCTCCCCCGTGGCCTCCTACCGGTCGGACGTGCCCTAAACACCTCCCTAGGGAGGCGTTCGGGTGGCATCCTGACCAGATGCCCGAACCACCTCATCTGGCTCCTCTCCATGTGCAGGAGCAGCGGCTTTACTTTGAGCTTCCCCCGGATGGCAGAGCTTCTCACTCTATCTCTAAGGGAGAGCCCCGCCACCCGACGGAGGAAACTCATTTCGGCCGCTTGTACCCGTGATCTTATCCTTTTGGTCATAACCCAAAGCTCATGACTATAGGTGAGGATGGGAACGTAGATTAACTGGAAAATTGAGAGCTTTGCCTTCCGGCTCAGCTCCTTCTTCACCACAACGGATCTATGCAGGGTCCGCATTACTGAAGACGCCGCACCAGTCCGCCTGTGGTTCTCAAGATCCACTCTTCCCTCACTTGTGAACAAGACTCCGAGGAACTTGAACTCCTCCAATTGGGGCAAGATCTCCTCCCCAACCCGGAGATGGCACTCCACCCTTTTCCGGGCGAGAACCATGGACTCAGACTTGGAGGTGCTGATTCCCTGACACGTATAAGACACCCCTCTGTTAAAAACTTTAAAATATTTTTCAAACTTTATATTTTTAAATTTATGTTTACAATATCAGTTAAAACTAATTTTATCAGCCCAAGTCAATTGTTTGACTCAGTGCTAAGTTTCAGTTAAAACAAATTCTCAAGCGTTTACGCTTTAAAAGTGGGTTTGTTTGGAGAATTGTGAAAGGTTTTAAACGTGGTTTGTTTGGACAATTGTGAATGCGATCCACCAAAAGACATGGACTGGGATTTAAATCACAGCCAGAAGCATGCATAAATGTCAACCATGTGGGAGAAAATGTGTCAGAAGTGCCCTCTCTTTGCTGCAATCTCTCCCTCTGTGTGACACGCGATGCACGGCGAAGGATTGTTGGTTTGCATATATAAACATTTAGAATTGGAATATAAGAGGATCTGCAGAAAATACAGTTTTATATCCTGGTCAACATATGTTGTTTATTCAGTACAGCTGGTTGTTAACTGATGAAATGTCTACTGAGAGTTTTTATCTGCCCTGTAAATGTTGCTCATGAAATTGCGTTTATTAGCTCAACATTTACTACTCTCTGATTATCATAAAAACGACCGAGGGGTGTACCTTGGGCAAAGAAGAACTTCTAGACACTTTTATGGAATTACTAATAAAAAAAACTTCACTGATCAGTGGAGTATGTTCTTTAAATGTCCTTCAAGTAACTCCAAAAAGTGGGTACTAATTTTGCCTTTTGAATCATCGTAAATAAGGCTAAGGGATGTACCTTGGGCCAAGGAAACTTCCAGACGTTTTAAAATATTTTTTTAGGAACTACTTTATTGATCTTTGCAGTGGGAAACCATGACTCCAATAAGTTTGTACTTTTTTTGTGCCTAAATTAAGTATAGTACCGTATATTTACGAGACATAATATATTCCATTGTGCCGCACTGATGTGCTGTTTAGCATCGTTAAAAATATGATAAGAAATAATGATGAGTATGAATAAAATGATAAGTATAAATATGAAAATAATAACATACTTCAGTTGAAACAATACTAATGGTACATGTTACTATTCACCCTGACTGGGATTTGAACCCGGTCAGGCAAAATCATCAAAATCATCAAAATCAAATTACAAATCTGATGTTCACATAATTGGCCATGACGTATTTGCAAAAAGTGATTAAAAAACATGAAAAGCAAAACAAATACAAAACCCAACACAAGTGAAGTTGGCACGTTGTGTAATTCGTAAACAAAAATAGAATACAATGATTTGCAAATCCTTTTCAACTTATAATCAATTAAATAGACTGCAAAGACAAGATATTTCATGTTTGAACTGAGAACTTTTTTTTTGCAAATAATCATTAAATTAGAATTTAATGGCAGCAACACATTGCAAAAAAGTTGGCACAGGGGCATTTTTACCAATGTGTTACCTTTCCTTTTAACAACACTCGGTAAACATTTGGGAACTGAGGAGACCAATTTTTTAAGCTTTTCAGGTGGAATATTAGTGCCTCAGGCACTAATACACCATCATACCATCACAGATGCTGGCTTTTGAACTTTGTGCCTATAACAGTCCGGATGGTTCTTTCCCTCTTTGGTCCGGAGGACACAATGTCCACAGTTTCCAAAAACTATTTGAAATGTGGACTCGTCAAACCAAAGAACACTTTTACACTTTACATCAGTCCATCTCAGATGAGCTTGGGCCCAGCGAAGCCAAGGGCGTTTCTGGGGGTTGTTGATAAATGGCTTGCGCTTTGCTAAGTAAAGTTTTAACTTGCATTTACAGATGTAGCGAAAAACTGTAGTTACTGACAGTGGTTTTCTGAAGTGTTCCTGAGCCCATGTGGTGATATCCTTTACACATTGATGTCGCTTTTTGATGCAGTACCGCCTGAGGGATCGAAGGTCACGGGCATTCAATGTTTACTACGCTTACGTGCAGTGATTTCTCCAGATTCTCTGAACCTTTTGATATTACAGACCTTGGATGGTGAAATCCCTAAATTCCTTGCAATATCTCATTGGGTAATGTTGTTCTAAATAAAAAGTATAAAGAGGGGTATAATTACTCTGTAAGTTGGCAACACTGATCTCTTATGCATTTCTTCTTATTCTCTGATAGACCAGGAGTGTTATAATGTGTTCATTAGTGAGGTTGAACAGGTGTTAATAATATATAATAATAATGTAATGTATGGGAAACACTGCACTGATTCATTTGTTAAATTATGTTTATGTACTCAACCAGTGTTGATGCCCTGGCAGATAGATGTGTTTCATATACCATCTATCAATCTATTTTACATACCGGTTTTTCTCATTAACTTTACAGGTAAGCTGAAGCCTATCCCAGCATACTTTAGGTAGGAGGGTATTTGTCTGTTTCATATTCTGTAAAAATGTTTGTATCTATAAGTATGTTGAAATAACATAGTGATGCAGTGATTTTAAAAGATAGTGACAATATAACTATAATAGGGCTGCCATCCATCCATCCATCCATTTTCTACCGCTTATTCCCTTTGGGGTCGCGGGGGGCACTGTAGCCTATCTCAGCTACAATCGGGCGGAAGGCGGGGTACACCCTGGACAAGTCGCCACCTCATCGCAGGGCCAACACAGATAGACAGACAACATTCACACTCACATTCACACACTAGGGCCAATTTAGTGTTGCCAATCAACCTATCACCAGGTGCATGTGTTTGGAGGTGGGAGGAAGCCGGAGTACCCGGAGGGAACCCACGCAGTCACGGGGAGAACATGATAGGGCTGCCAAAGTAACTTTTATTTAAAATTATATTTTAAAACATACACAGAATTACAAGGCATTAAAACACTGTAGGTCTTTTTTTTTTTTTTTTACATCATTTTAACAAAATAGGCCAGCCATGATCTTAAGTTGGCTGGACTCCAGGGCTGAAAAAGTTGCAATGGTGTGTCTGTAAAAAAGTGTTTGTGTCCATTTTGTGTTAAGCTGTGTGAAAAAGCATGATGTTTAATACAGACATGTTTGCATAAAGCAAACAAATAATCCAGTCCCATGTTGATAGTATTAAAACTTTAAATGTGTTTGTTTAAGGGTACGGTGTACACTTTTTCAAGATAAAAAAAACCGTCCATCTGTCTGCAATTACCATCCATCCATTTTCTACCGCTTGTCCCTCTCGATAATCGCGATTAAATATTTCAGTCGTTTGACAGCCCGAAACTAAGGTATAATTAAATACATTTTCTATACTGCTTTTTCTCAGTAGGGTCTCGGATGAGCTGGAGTCTATCCCAGCTGACTTCAGGTTAGAGCATGGGTGTCAAACTCTGGCCCGAGGGCCAAATTTGGCCCGCCATGTAATTTCACTTGGCCCTTGAGGCAATATCAAATTAACACTAGAGCTGGCCCGCCGATTATATTCAGCGGCGGTGGCGCGGTAACACCGCTAATTCTCATACTTGCCAACCCTCCCGGGAGACTCTCAAATTTCGGTGCCCCTTCCAAAAATCGTCACGTCCGCTTTTCACCCAGTCCAGCGAATGCTGGCCCAGTCACATAATATGTGCGGCTTCAGCACGCACACACACGTGAATGCAAAGCATACTTGGCCAACAGCAATACAGGTTACACTGACGGGGCTCGTATAAATAACTTTAACACTGTTAGAAATGTGCGCCACACTGTGAATCCACACCAAACAAGAATGAAAAACACATTTCGGGAGAACATCCGCACCGTAACACAACATAAACACTACAAAACAAATACCCAGAATCCCATGCAGCCCTAACTCTTCCGGGCTGCAATATACACCCCCGCCCCCCAACCCCGGCCACCTCAACCGACGCATGGAGGGAGGGGAGGGGGGGTTGGTGGTAGCGGGGGTGTATATTGCAGCCCGGAAGGGTTAGGGCTGCATGGGATTCTTGGTATTTGTTCTGTTGTGTTTTAGTTGTGTTACTGTGCGGATGTTCTCCCGAAATGTGTTTGTCATTCTTGTTTGGTGTGGATTCACAGTGTGGCGCATATTTTAACAGTGTTAAAGTTATTTATACGGGCACCGTCAGTGTAACCTGTATCGCTGTTGGCCAAGTATGCAATGCATTTACGTGTGTGTGCGTGCTAAAGTGGCACATATTTTGTTATCGGGCCGGCACGTTGTTGAAATGGATGAAAAGCAGACGTGACGACAGCTCGTGGAGGACGATAAACGCAGTGCCTTTAAAGCACGCCCCCAAGACTGTGGTCCGGGTGGACGAGATATAATGACTGATGAACAACTTCGTTCGATAATGAAAGATGCCTCAACTCAAAGCCTGAGCCCCGACACTAATGAACTAGCATCCAAGAAAATATAGCAGGTATCTGGCTTGGGCACAACAGATTAGATCAGTGTGTTGCAAACTGAGCAGTTTAAAGTCCTGAATGGTTGGTTCATTCATTGTTATTTTATTTTCTAATTTGTTAGCCTGTGGAAAAAGTTAATGTTGATATTTACCTCAGAAGGCTGCAAATAGAAAAGAGGCATTACATTTTTATTTAAATTGTATTTAATATGTCATTGATATTTTTTAATTATTGTTATTATTATTTGAAACTCGATTTTGCATGTCACTATAAAGTTATATAAGCCTTGCTTGTTCAATATTCAATGCAAAACTTGTTTGGGTCCCTATTAAAAGGTTAATTTGTTCAACTTTGGCCCGCGGCTTTGTTCAGTTTTAAATTTTGGCCCACTCTGTATTTGAGTTTGACACCCCTGGGTTAGAGGGTACACTCTGGACTTGTCGCCAGCCAATCACAAGTCTCCATTTAGGCTAAAATGCATGTGTATGAGATGTGGAGAAAACACAAGCGCACTGGGAGAACATGCAAACTCCACACGAGATGCCCCTATGGAGATGCGACCCATCCATCTCCTGACTGTGAAGCCAACATGCTAACCCCACTGCTTAACTCATATTGTAGGGCTGTCAAAGTTAACGCTTTAGCATGTGTGATTAATCACAAAAAATATTGCATAAATCATGTATAAAAGCAGTTGAATCAGGCAATTCAGTTTGACCGCACATGCTCTTTTACCTTCACCGCGGATGGTTACCTGAACTAGTGTTCTCTCTGGCAATTTTAACCACAAAATAAACCCTGATGGTACTTTAGATAAAATTGTCGGCAAGTTTTGAAGTATAACAGAAAAAGTTTGAAAAGTACATTCTGACGATAAATTAGGATTTGTGTAAAAATATTAGGCTCTTTTAAGTTGATGTTAATGATAAACGCAAGTAATTTCCTGTCATTTATCACGTTAACCTTTGGGGAGATCTGGGACCTTTGTGGGTCTTTATTCCTTTGAAGATGACATCGTAAAACCGAATGTTTATTTTAAAGCTTAGCGGGATGAAATATGAATCACTCTCCAAATTTGCGTTGTCCGTTCTTTACTAAGTTATATTTAGCACAAGCTATTGAGTAAGTATACATTCGAGTTCCCCGGGACCTTTTTGTCCCCCATTGACTCCCTTTATAATGGCCATTTTTCAAAATACTGTAAACCTGTTATTTTATAATGCTTTTTTAATGAAAACCAAATAAATCCAAGCATTTTTGTTTGAAATATGTGCATATCCTATTATAAGTGTAATTTGACCCCTCAAACACTAGATATCGCCAGAGTACTATAGAGTACCATATATTCATATCAGACGCACAGTTGCTTTAAATCGGCAAACAACTTAGATGTAATAAAAACGATATTGGTGAGTTGGTAGTGACATAAGAGTTGCGTGAATGTGGTTACAAAAATATTGTATATTTTGTATTTTTGCCATGAGGGAAAACTGTTTTTTTTTGGGCAAAATAGGCATAAAGCATAAAAAAACTAAAAACTTTAAATCAATGGATAGCTCTGATGTTGACCTAAATATTTAAGCGTTTAACAGTATAAAAAAATATTACTATATATGACTAAGTTTTAAGACTTGTATGGCTGAAACCATTCTGAGTCCCAAGACCGCTAACAATCATCTCATTTGGCAAATCCCGAGGGTGAATCTGTTTTTAAAAATTAACATTTGACAGCAGTACACTGTAAAAATATAAATCTGCACAATTTACAGGAAAATACAGACAGCTGTGTTTGCCAGGAGTTCACCGTAAAAAATACAGTCACGATGTATAGGATATTACGGTATGTTGATATTGAATCGGTTAAAACACACTGCAGGCTTACACACAAACATGCATCCAAAAAATATATGCCACACAAACACACCCCAACCCAACGCCTTCAACGCAAATCCCATAGGGGTGATGAAAGGATGGTCAGCGCCCGAGAGCTGCGGCCCACCACCATGACTCCGCACTCCCTTCCCTCTGTTGCTAGATATCTCGAGATGTACGTTGTAATATGTATATGTGCTTTGCTATGGAGGTTTTTTTTCCCACTCCAGACTGGGCCCCTTTAGGAGTCCAGTCTAGATTGTATTTTTTTACTCATCCTTCCCCAGCGTATTACCTTTTTCCCCATCTTTTACGGGGCGCCTTGTGGCGACCCATCAGCATCCCTGTTCTGTAACCCTGTACACTGTTTGTTTGTCTAATCTTGAACTGGTTTGTGCTGAAAATAAAGTTCCGTTGTACTTGTTTTACACTTGATAACTGTTTTTGCTTATGGTAAATTACTATGAAAAAAACTGATATATTGTTAACCCGTTCACAAAAAAAACTATAGAATTTACGGGAAAATACTGGCAGCTGTGGTTGCCAGGAATACACCGTCCCAAAAAATTAGGAACAATATTTGTGTTGCCAATCAGCCTATCCCCAGGTGCATGTCTTTGAAAGTGGGAAGAAGCCGGAGGACCCGCAGAGAACCCACGCAGTCACGGGGAGAACATGCAAACGCCACACACAAAGACCCTTAGCTCGGGAATCAAACTCAAGACCTTCTCAATGTGAGGCACAAACGCTACACACTGCGCCGACCTGTTACCAATACTAGTATCTACAAAATGCCAGTGTTTCTGAGACATGTGAGGATGAGGATTTTAATTTGATAGTATTTGTACAACCTTTCAATGGTCACAACGTGGCCTTCTGCAACATGCTCCTTCAAGTGAGCTATGAAAAATGAGCCTTAAATGTTCCGTATCCTCTGCTTGCAACCAGTTCCAACACACTTAAACACACGGCTTGGTTTATTTCGATGCAGTTTACAATGTAGCATGTAGACATAACCCCTCAATGTCTGAAACGACTTGCCACGAAAATACAAGAAAACATGTTGTTAGTCAAAAGTTAACAAGGCTAATGCTTTAACACAAACTTCTAAAACAATTAAGGTATGCTTTCAATTCAAATGTACAAACTGTACAATCTGCAAACTCTTTCTATAGACCAGTGGTTCTTAACCTGGGTTCGATCGAACCCTAGGGGTTCGGTGAGTCGGCCTCAGGGGTTCGGCGAAGTCTCCGCCACGGAGGTAAAGACATATCCAAACAAACTTCTCCCTATCGGCGTATTATGAATGACCCTCAAACAATGTTCCCTCTAATTTTCCATCTGATTTGCCTGTTGTTTGATTGATCGATTAAAACTTTTACTAGTATATTGCAAAGGAAGAGAATACATTATATGAAACGGTACAGTTTACACAGTACAGTACATATTCCGTAAAATTGACCACTAAATGGTAACACCCCAATAAGTTTTCCAACTAGTTTAAGTCGGGGTCCACGTCAATCAATTCATGGTAATGTGTGTAAGGTGTGTAATTTCTTGTGAGTTCATGCACTGTGTTGGTTTTGTTCTTTGAACAAGGTGATGTTCATGCATGGTTAATTTTGTGCACCAGTAAAAAAAAAACTATGACTTTTTCTTGAATTTGGAAAAAAAAAAATTTGTATCTTTCACTAAAGAAAGGTTTGGTGAATGCACATATGAAACTGGTTGGGTTCGGTACCTCAAACAAGGTTAAGAACCACTGTTATAGACAGAATAATACCATACATTTAAGAGTATTTGTATGCTTGTGGCTTTATAGTATTTGAAAATACATTGTACAATTTTTTTTTAAACATTTTCACAGTAAAGTCATGTGTTTTCAACGTATTACAACCAAAGTAATTAACGTTGCTTACTGTTTCTTGGTTTGCTGGAATCCACTGCATTTTGCGACTGAGATAAACTATTTTTGATTATACACTGTATTACTGTTGCTACTTAACAATTGCTTGCCATAGTTTTTACGATCATCTTTTACAGTGTGTATAACGTACGACAATTCAAGCAAAGTAGAAATATGAGCATTAGAAAATTGACTTTGGCAGCTACAATTTACCTAAATAAACAAATAAACCAACAGATTGATTGTAATCTAAGAATGGAAATACAATAAGTACACATTGAAATGAACCGCGTGACGATAATAGCATCACACTCACGCCGGTTTCCCTTCCGTGTTCTCCCAGCATGAATCTGCTCATTCACATTACTTACACCTCTGTGCATTACCACTCCTTCCTCCCACACCTCGGGCCAAATACAATAGGTGTGGCGTCGTTGAAACAGGAGCGTGCGGTCAAATTGTGAGCAGACGAGAATCTATCAAGGAGACCAGCCTCAGCTGCCCCATGCTGAAGTCAAAAAATCAACCCTCTCTTTTATAATACAACACATACTTTGAATTTGTCAACTTATTTATACAATACATAAAGGGGGGGGGTCACTGTCATGCACAGCCCGTGCAGAGCGAAGGGACTTGCACGTGTCATGTAGCTTCATTTAACTCCACTCAGCAAGGTGTTGTCGTCACTTTTAAGAGGAATACATTATTCATTGTTAAAACGTACAGCTGAGACCACGCAACAGTGGCTTAGACAGATGGAAAGTAAATCAGAAAAGCATGCACATTGCGGGTCAGACATACAATGGAATAATATAGATAGGAAGCTAAAAATGAGGGCACAACTAACTAGAATGGTGGCCTGGCAGTTAGCACATCAGCCTCACTGTCGCAGGTTTGAATCTCCAGTAGAACACATTCACCCTGTGGGAAGTCATGCTTCTGCCCACATCCCAAAAACATGCATGTTAGGCTAACTCAGGGCTTCTCAATTATTTTCTGTCATGTCCCCCCCCCCCCAGGCCAGGCTGTATATATATATATACACTACCGTTCAAAAGTTTGGGGTCACCCAAACAATTTTGTGGAATAGCCTTCATTTCTAAGAACAAGAATAAACTGTCGAGTTTCAGATGAAAGTTCTCCTTTTCTGGCCATTTTGAGCGTTTAATTGACCCCACAAATGTGATGCTCCAGAAACTCAATCTGCTCAAAGGAAGGTCAGTTTTGTAGCTTCTGTAACGAGCTAAACTGTTTTCAGATGTGTGAACATGATTGCACAAGGGTTTTCTAATCATCAATTAGCCTTCTGAGCCAATGAGCAAACACATTGTACCATTAGAACACTGGAGGGATAGTTGCTGGAAATGGGCCTCTATACACCTATGTAGATATTGCACCAAAAACCAGACATTTGCAGCTAGAATAGTCATTTACCACATTAGCAATGTATAGAGTGTATTTCTTTAAAGTTAAGACTAGTTTACAGTTATCTTCATTGAAAAGTACAGTGCTTTTCCTTCAAAAATAAGGACATTTCAATGTGAACCCAAACTTTTGAACGGTAGTGTATATATATATCTATATATATATATATAGATATATATATAGATATATATATATATATACATTGTCTTTATAATCCGTTTTGTCATTTAACATCAATTAACATTTGTGTTCATCAACATTTAACATTGTCACGTTATCGATGGGAAAATTAATTTTTAGACAATATTATTTGCCTGAGCGACTAGGAGACACCAAGAGTAACAAGCGGTAGAAAATGGATTAGAAAGGAAAGATTTAAAAAAAAAAAAAAAAAAAAATTAACTTGGGACTTCTTGTGGGCTGGATTTTGGATGCTGGGGGGCCGGATCCGGCCCGCGGGCCGTAGTTTGGGGACCCCTGAGTTACAGGATCATACATTGGTCATATTCAAAGTCCTCATGTGTCCAGGGACACATTTCCTGAGTTTATAAACATAATATACATTTGAAAAAAAAGAAAAATATATAAAAAAGGACAATAGAAAATATCAATGTAACCATAGTAGTATCGATTAGATCCGCTGTTTTACTTGGTATCATTACAGTGGATGTCAGGTGTAGATCCACCCATGGCATTTTTTTACGTTCAATTCCAACCCTTGATGCTGAGGCAACAGGTTACATTTTTATAGTCTTTGGTATGACTTGGCCAGGATTTGAACTCACAACCTTGCAGTCTCAAGGCGGACACTCCAACCACAAGACCACTGAGCAGGTGGCCTTTGTGAAATGTTTAGCTTTTTTCCGGATGTTAAAAGGATGGTGAAGAGTTGGTTGATCAGCAATCAATTAATTGATAAGAGCCAAAACAACAACCACAGCCTCTCTCCCACAATGTCTGCACATGTTTTTGCTCACCAGTCACGATGCGTTTACAGACTCTCAAACAGTCGGTAAATTGAAATCTAAAAGTCTAACCTGCCTGTTTCAGTCCTTGCTTTGTCTGTTCCGCCCGGCACTTGACCATGTATCGTCCGGCATGAGAGACGAGCGTGCTCGCTACCAAGCAAAAGCCCGATCTATCAATCCGATAGCTCGCACTGCTCTTGAGGCAGTCAGGGATTGAAGTTTACCAACGTGCACTGGAAAGAATTAACACAAAAATGCACATTCCCTCCACACCAGTTGTGAATAAAGTCCATAGACACAAATGGAGTTGAAAAAAAATGTCTCTCCACATAAAAACACATCTCCCAGCAGGCACAAGACATTAAAACAACATTGAGAACTTGTTGAATTAGGTACTGAGGTTGAGCAACTCAAACACAACGTTGAAACAACATGCTTTTTGACGACGTTTAATCAATGTTGGGTTGTGACGTCCATTTGACCATTGAATTTTGGTCATTCCCCAACCAATATTCTACAACACAAATACAACGTTGAAACAACATGCTTTTTGACGGCGTTGATTTTGTGAGGAACTCGCATGGCTGTCGTATTTGTGACCCCAAGATGCAGGAACCAGGAGAACGGAGAGCAGGTAAGATGAGTTTAATATACTCAAAAGAGAAAATGAAGCAGATTTGCATGTAAAAGTTCAACAAACATAAATCAATATTCGAGCACTGAGGAGTGCGCGAGACGGGCATACATAGGAACATGCTGATTGGCAGCTGGTGTGGACCGGCTGCCAATCAACGAAAAAAACACAGCGCTCAGCGGAACAAGCAGGAAGTGGAAACAAAACGAGAGCACTGACAGGAAGTGAATGCAAAACAAGGAAACAAACAGAAAGGAAGTGACAGATCGTCACAGATTTGACATTGAAATTTGGTCATTTCCCAACCAACAACGTGGATCCAACGTTGTCTCGATTTACAAATACAACTACTTCGCATCTTGTTTCAAAGTCCGTTTTAAAGGACATGTACCGTATTTTTCGGAGTATAAGTCGCTCCAGAGTATAAGTCGCACCGGCCGAAAATGCGTAATAAAGAAGGGAAAAAACATATATAAGTCACACTGGAGTATAAGTCTCATTTTTGGGGGAAATTTATTTGATAAAACCCAACACCAAGAATAGACATTTGAAAGGCAATTTAAAATAAATAAAGAATAGTGAACAACAGGCTGAATAAGTGTATGTTATATGACGCATAAATAACCAACTGAGAACGTGCCTGGTATGTTAACGTAACATATTATGGTAAGAGTCATTCAAATAACTATAACATATAGAACATGCTATATGTTTACCAAACAATCTGTCACTCCTAATCGCTAAATCCCATGAAATCTTATACGTGTAGTCTCTTACATGAATGAGCTAAATAATATTATTTGATATTTTACGGTAATGTGTTAATAATTTCACACATAAGTCGCTCCTGAGTATAAGTCGCATCCCCGGCCAAACTATGAAAAAAACTGTGACTTATAGTCCGAAAAATACGGTATGTGTAATCAACGTTGTATCAATGTCTTGTCCCTGCTGGGCTGTCAAGCACTTTTTCATTAGTTGCACAAAAACGACAAAGCCCTTTAAACAAAGCGCTTGAAAACAGGTCATCTATAACCAGCTGTAGCGTGTTATGTCGATAACATGCACTCTTCCTCCATGCATTACCCCCGCCTTCCTCCACCCTCATCTTCGTCCGTGCCCCTTTTGAGAAATGCTGACCTGCCAATGTGACCAATCAATATCACGCAGAGGACAGCCGCCCACATGAAGACACACTTCCTGTAATGTACGCAGGCGGCCATCACCTTAGCCATACCTTTCAAACCAACCGTGATCGATTCATTTAATTTCACGTGCACTCTTTCACATGACCCTGCGTTAAATAAGGCCTTCTCACTTAAAGGCGGCTGGGTGTGTCGTAGATCATCGCTTCATTAATGTATAGGACCAACATTGATTCCTCCATGCCCCTTTCTGGCCGACATTACAGATGCAGCGTTGTAACGTGAGGGCAGGGATGGCGTCATTATGCAGAGAACTCTTTAAATGGCTAATAAATCACTGGGATCAAACTCAAAGTCGTAGGGAGCCCACCAGCCAAAGCTTATAGATTTGCTGCTGGTTAGTGTGAGATGCAATTAACGAGACACTTTCAGCGGCTGTCGGGGATGGCAGGCATGAACTGGCGATCTGAGCAAGTGATCAAACGCTAGGAGCTGAAAAAAGTCGACTGACGAGAAAAAAGAAAGTCGAGAATGCAAATTGCAGAGTGGTTTTCCTCGTGCTTCATTTCAGTTCAGTCTGTGGATTTCTTGGATAAATAACATCGACATTGTCAGTGTAAGTACACGTAGCATTTGGACTTTGACTGGACTGGGCTAAAACATTTTTCATTTGTACCTTCATGCTACATAGCTTTCCCGATGCACTTCCCTGCTGCTCTGTTTTAGTTTTGCCATTAAATCCTTTTTTACTCACACTTTGCCCGCCGTCTCTGCATCCTGCACACGAAACGTGTCAAAATTACATGATTAATCAATGTTTATATGTGACTAATAAATGATTATTCATTGATAAATGATTAATCACATGCTCTAAAGGGGTCATCCTAACATCCATCTTCTTCCGCTTATCCGAGGTCGGGTGGCGGGGGCAGCAGCCTAAGAAAGGGAAGCCCAGACTTCCCTCTCCCGAGCCACTTCGTCCAGCTCCTCCCGGGGGATCCCGAGATAGTCTTCCCAACGTGTCCTGGGTCTTCCCTGTGGCCTCCTACCGGTCAGACGTGCCTGAAACACCTCCCTAGGGAGGCGTTCGGGTGGCATCCTGACCAGATGCCCGAACCACCTTATCTGGCTCCTCTCAATGTGGAGGAGCAGCGGCTTTACATTGAGCTCCCCCTGGATGACAGAGCTTCTCACCATGTCTCTAAGGGAGAGCCCCGCCACCCGGCGGAGGAAACTCATTTCGGCCGCTTGTACCCGTGATCTTATCCTTTTGGTCATAACCCAAAGCTCATGACTATAGGTGAGGATGGGAACGTAGATTAACTGGAAAATCGAGAGCTTTGCCTTCCGGCTCAGCTCCTTCTTCACCACAACGGCTCGATACAGCCTCCGCATTACTGAAGACGCCGCACCGATCCGCCTGTCGATCTCACGATCCACTCTTCCCTCACTCGTGAACAAGACTCCGAGGTACTTGAACTCCTCCACTTAGGGTAAGATCTCCTCCCCAACCTGGAGATGGCACTCCACCCTTTTCCAAGCGAGAACCGTGGACTCGGGCTTGGAGGTGATAATTCCCATCCCAGTCGCTTCACACTCGGCTGCGAACCGATCCAGTGAGAGCTGAAGATCTTGGCCAGATGAAGCCATCAGGACCACATCATCTGCAAAAAGCAGATACCCTCAACGCCCTGACTGCGCCTACAAATTCTGTCCATAAAAGTTATGAACAGAATCGGTGACAAAGGGCAGCCTTGGCGGAGTCCAACTCTCACTGGAAACGTGCCCGACTTACTGCCGGCAATGCGGACCAAGCTCTGACACTGATCATACAGGGAGCGGACAGCCACAATCAGACAGTCCCCATACTCTCTGAGCACTCCCCACAGGACTTCCCGGGGTACACGATCGAATGCCTTCTCCAAGTCCACAAAGCACATGTAGACTGGTTGGGCAAACTCCCATGCACCCTCAAGGACCCTGCCGAGAGTATAGAGCTGGTGCACAGTTCCACGACCAGGACGGAAACCACACTGTTCCTCCTGAATCCGAGGTTCGACTATCCGGCGTAGCCTCCTCTCCAGTACACCTGAATAGACCTTACCGGGAAGGCTGAGGAGTGTGATCCCACGATAGTTGGAACACACCCTCCGGTTCCCCTTCTTAGAGAGAGGAACCACCACCCCGGTCTGCCAATCCAGAGGTACCGCCCCCGATGTCCACGCAATGTTGCAGAGTCTTGTCAACCAAGACAGTCCCACAGCATCCAGAGCTTTAAGGGACTCCAGGCGGATCTCATCCACCTCTGGGGCCTTGCCACCGAGGAGCTTTTTAACTACCTCGGCAACCTCAGCCCCAGAAATAGGAGAGCCCACCACAGATTCCCCAGGGACTGCTTTCCCATAGGATGACGTGTTGGTAGGATTGAGGAGGTCTTCGAAATATTCCCTCCACCGATCCACAAGATCCCCAGTCGAGGTCAGCAGAACACCATCCCCACCATACACGGTGTTGACATTGCACTGCTTCCCCCTCCTGAGGCGGCGGATGGTGGTCCAGAATCGCTTCGAAGCCGTCCTGAAGTCGTTTTCCATGGCTTCCCCGAACTCCTCCCATGTCCGAGTTTTTGCCTCCGTGAAGCCGCACACCGCTTGGCCTGTCGGTACCTGTCTGCTGCCTCCGGAGTCCTATGAGCCAAAAGAGCCCGATAGGACTCTTTCTTCAGCTTGACGGCATCCCTCACAGTGGGTTTTAGGATTACCGCCACGATAGGCACCAACCACCTTGCGGCCACAGCTCCAATCGGCCGCCTCCACAATAGAGGTACAGAACATCGTCCACTCGGACTCAAGGTCCAGCGCCTCCCTCGTGACATGTTCAAAGATCTTCCGGAGGCGGGAATTGAAACTCTCTCTGACAGGAGACTCTGCTAGGCGTTCCCAGCATACCCTCACAATACGTTTGGGCCTGCCAGGTCTGTCCGGCATCCTCCTCCACCATCGCAGCCAACTCACCACCAGGTGGTGATCGGTAGAAAGCTCCGCCCCTCTCTTCACCCGAGTGTTCAAAACATGAGACCGCAAATCCGATGACACAACTACAAAGTCGATCATGGAACTGCGGCCTACGCTGTCCTGGTGCCAAGTGCACATATGGACACCCTTATGTTTGAACATGGTGTTCGTTATGGACAATCTGTGACGGGCACAAAAGTCCAACAACAAAACACCACTCGGGTTCAGATCCGGGCGGCCATTCTTCCTAATCACGCCTCTCCAGGTTTCACTGTTGTTGCCAATATGAGCGTTGAAGTCCCCCAGTAGAACGAGGGAATCACCCGGGGGAGCACTCTCCAGTACTCCCTCGAGTGAATCCAAAAAGGGTGGGTACTCTGAGCTGCCGTTTGGCGCGTGAGCGCAAACAACAGTCAGGACCTGTACCCCCACCCGAAGGCGGAGGGAAGCTACCCTAAATGTTACTTAGATATTGGGTTTCACTATGTAAAAGCGCTTTGAGTCACTAGAGAAAAGGGCTATATAAATATAATTCACTTCCACTTCACTTCAAATTATAGATTGTAAACGGTATATCCATTCATACAATATATCACTTAATTCTGTTTTCATGTAAAAAAAAAAAAAAGGTGTGGCGGCAGTAATCTTGCCGTGGTGTTGCGCCACAATCGTTTACATGTAAGGGAAAGCCTTTATATCGTCAAACACAAATCCAGCAAGCATTGCTATTAGGAACAAATCTCTTTGACCTGCAGTGAAGCACACACTGGAACAGGGATGTCAAACGTACGGCCCGATGGCCGGATCAGAACCGCAAACAGGTTTTATCTGGCCTACGAGATGAGTTTGCGAAGTATTAAAATTAGCTGAACATTTTGGATGAAAGAAACTGCTGTTCTAAATGTGTCCACTGGGTGTCGCAATAATTATTTGTATCCGAGCATGACCTCAGAGGGGGCGGAGCTATGTGCTATGTTAAGACAGGAGAATAGAGGCAACAGTTTGGTGTTTGGAAAACACGTACTTACTTACCCAAATATATTATTTTGATAACCTGTACAATTCATGTTAAACTTATGACTGGGGACACATTTTCTGGGCGCGCATACTGTAAATATGCTGAAATAATATTTATCCCCTTCTAAATTCTCGTGTGATTAATGAAATGAGTCCAAATTCTCATGTTTTGTTGTAGATGATGCTAAATATGTACACAATGTTAATACATAAGTTAAGGAAAATTAGTAAATTACATTATTATTATTCATTTCATCTTCTGATGGATTGAAAATGAACACCAATAGGATAATTTTAAAACTCTCCCAGACTCAGTTCCACCTATTTGACTGATGAACATTATCAGATCATTTATTCAGAAAGTATAAATAACAACAAATTAAGATAGAATACTACAAACCACAACATGTTAGTGTAAAAAAAACAAAAAACATTATGTGCTTGTTCTATTTTTAAACAAAGAAAACAAACTAAAGTTATCTTTAATTTTAAGTTATCATGCCATGATATTACCAGTCTGGCCAACTTTGCAATAGATTTTCCTCCATGTGGCCCCCGAGCTAAAATGAGTTTGACACCCTTGCACTAGATTGTGTATTAGATGACAAATAAGAGTCAATTAAATATAAAACCTGTCTCACTCAGTATAAGTATAGACTTCTCCTTCTCCCTGCAGCCTTGACACTGCTTTTTTTATTACAACAAAATAGCTGCGAGTCAAAGAAATAAATCACTGCATTATGAAGTAGATCGTTTCTTCTATCTATTATTCATATCCACCCATGGAAAACGTGTGGTACGTTAATGGAAGGTCGGAGAACAGAAGCGAAAGCCTCTGGGTAACATGTTCCATGTCAGGCAGTGAGGTGAAATAGATACTGAAGCTTCTTATAGCCTGAATCTTCCATATTCTATATGGACAAGGACTTACATGCCGTCTCATGTTGTCTCAGTGGAAAACACAACCAAATGCAGAACACAACATGTTATATTTGCTGTGCTGTTGGTATGTTATGTCCTTATAAGTGATGGGAACATGGATGAAAAAGAAGGGAGGCTGACTACAGACACAAACTGGCAGCTTCTCTGCAGCCTGTGTTTGAAAGTGTCCTCGCTCTAGGAGCATCCTGAAAAATAAAACTGTGAAGTCTGATTACTCTCCCTCCAAAATGGCTCATCTTCAGTGGCGCCTGCCAAATATACCGGTCTGCAGAAATCACATCAAAATGTGAAATGTTTTGCACACCGGAGGGGAGGACAGAGGAGTGAAAATACAGTCTATGTCAGAGCTCATTCCAGCTATAGACATTGCGAGACAAATGAACTCATTTTTCTGTTTCAGCCCTAAAAATGCTAAACGATGCATAAAAGAGGTGAGATGGTATATACTCAACCATAACAGTTATCGGATCTGAATAATGGGACTTTTGTATGCTGGAAGCTCACAGGAATAATGCAACAATGGGGGATTTTGGACAATGACCATCCACTTAGCTGCGTACAGTCATGAAGGGGCATATACTCGGGCTATAATACTACACAGTCACATGACATACAGTATATTCTACTGCTTATTCTGTTAAGAATGAATTATTTTGCTTCATTTCAGTTCAGTCTGTTAATTTATTGGATAAATAACATTGACATTGTCAGTGTAATTCAGACATACACGTAGCATTTGGATATTGACTGGAGTGGGCTGGATCATTTCTGATTTTTGATTACTACCTTCATGCTACATAGCTTTCCCAATGCACTTCCCTGCTGCACTGTTTTAGTTTAGTCATTAAATACTTTTTTTACTCACACTTTGCCCGCCGTCTCTGCATCCTGCACACAATCGTGACAAAAAACGTGTCAAAATTACATGATTAATCAATGTTTATACATCATCATTCATTGATCAATGCTCTAAAAGGGTCATATTATGATTTTTTTTCCACATTTAAAACACTTCCTTGTGGTTTCCATAACAGGTAACGGTGGTTCTTTGGTCAAACTTTTGCATAGATTGAGTTTAACAGACTGCCTTTTATAGGCCGTTTTGTGGGCGGTCTTATTTACGTGCCTCCACTTGGACTGTGTCTTCTCCCCGCCATCTTTGTTGTAGCTTTTAGCACTTCCATACAGAGTCTACTGACAGACATACACTATGTTAGAACTATAGGTTAATTTGTAGGGATGGCTAGGCCGATAAATGCTTTAAAAAATGTCATATCGGAAATTATCGGTATCGGTTTCAAAATTATCTGAATCGGTTTCAAAAAGTATTATTTATGACTTTTTAAAATAGCCACTGTGTACGCGGACGTAGGCAGGAGTACATAGCGCCAATAAACCTTAAAGGCCTACTGAAACCCACTACTACCGACCACGCAGTCTGATAGTTTATATATCAATGATGAAATCTTAACATTGCAACACATGCCAATACGGCCGGGTTAACTTATAAAGTGAAATTTTAAATTTCCCGGCAAACTTCCGGCTGAAAACGTTTCGATATGACGACGTTTGCGCGTGACGTCAACGGTTGAAGCGGAAGTATTCGGGGCCCATTGAATCCAATACAAAAAGCTCTGTTTTCATCTCAAAATTCCACAGTATTCTGGACATCTGTGTTGGTGAATCTTTTGCAATTTGTTTAATGAACAATGGAGACTGCAAAGAAGAAAGTTGTAGGTGGAATTGGTGTATTAGCGGCGGACTACAGCAACACAACCAGGAGGACTTTGAGATGGATAGCAGAGGCACTAGCCGCCGACCTCACCTTGACTTCCTCCGTCTCTGGGCCGCCGACCGCATCGGTGATCGGGTGAAGTCCTTCGTCGTACCGTCGATCGCTGGAACGCAGGTGAGCACGGGTCGTGATGAGCAGATGAGAGCTGGCGTAGGTGGAGCGCTAATGTTTTTAGCATAGCTCTTTCGAGGTTCCGTAGCTAAGTTAGCTTCAGTGGCGTCGTTAGCAACAGCATTGCTAAGCTTCGCCAAGCTGGAAAGCATTAACCGTGTAGTTACATGTCCAGAGTTTGGTAGTATTGTTGATCTTCTGTCTATCCTTCCAGTCAGGGACTTATTTGTTTTGTTTCTATATGCAGTTAAGCCCGATGCTATCACATTAGCTCAGTAGCTAAAGAGCTTCTCCGATGTATTGTCGTGGAGATAAAAGTCACTGTGAATGTCCATTTCGCGTTCTCAACTCTCATTTTCAAGAGGATATAGTATCCGAGGTGGTTTAAAATACAAATCCGTGATCCACAATAGAAAAAGGAGAGAGTGTGGAATCCAATGAGCCCTAGTACCTAAGTTAATAAATCAACTCAAGTTTTTTCCATAACTTGAGTTGATTTATTTTGGAAAACCTTCTTACATTGTTTAATGCATCCAGCGGGGCATCACAACTAAATTAGGCATAATAATGTGTTAATTCCACGACTGTATATATTGGCATCGGTTGATATCGGAATCGGTAATTAAGAGTTGGACAATATCGGAATATCGGATATCGGCAAAAAAGCCATTATCGTACATCTCTAGTTTGGATGCTTTATATTAGTTTTGGATGATACCACAAATGTGGGTATCAATCCGATACCAAGTCGTTACAGGACCATACATTGGTCATATTCAAAGTCCTCATGTGTCCAGGGACATATTTCCTGAGTTTATAAACATAATATACATTTTTTAAAAACGAAAAAAGATTTTGTGATGATAAAAAATATGGATGTAATCATAGTAGTACCGACTAGATACACTCCTGTCCTTGGTATCATTACAGTGGATGATAGGTGTAGATCCACCAATGGCGTTTGTTTACATTTTGACGCCGGTGAGCTACGGTGTGTAGTGAAGCATGTTTAGCTATTCCTCGTCCTGCAGGGATGATACTTGTAAGAAACTTACTTTATTTGTCACCATGGAGGCGAAGATTAGTGATTTAGAAGTAGCTAAAACACTGCCGACTGGGGCTGGACCTTAGCCGCTAGCTAGCTAGCCATGTCTTAAAGCACCGCTTCCTGTGGGCGTTTCAGTGTTATAACTTTACCTTTATCGTTAGTTTTTAAGCCAAAATACAGCCGTTCTCCCTTTTCTGTCTACACACCTCGTCTGCTTGTAAGTACTCCGTGATTGTGCGCTGCCGAACATGCTCGTCTGCTCGTAAACCCAGCAATGTCATGTCGTGACGACGACGGAGGGGCGGGGGGGGACCGATACTTTTTAGAGGTGGTATAGTACCGAATATGATTCATTAGTATCGCCATACTACACCAATACTGGTATACCGTACAACCCTAGTACAGGTATACCGTAAAATTCTAGTGTGTGTGTGCGTGTGTGTACATTTTTGAGTGCTCATCATCATTTCGGGTGGCAGGGCTGTGTCATCTCGGAGCCTGTCTCTGGCTTGTCACGCCGCACCTTTCCTCCACATGTCGTACAAGTTCTTCTGTCCACCTTCAACCTTCCTCCTCATCACTTATGCATTAACTTGTGCCGACTGCAAATGCCGCCTCTTAAACGTGGTCATAACAAGGCTGACTCTCACACTGACGATCACACACACACACACACACACACACACACACACACACACACACACACACACACACACACACACACACACACACACACACACACACACACACACACACACACACACACACACACACACACACACACACACACACATACTGGTTATCATTTGGAATGGGGAGCAAGTTTTTGATCATCACTTGTGGGGACCACCCTTTCTACAGGTTGTGGAGGCATAAAAAAAATTAGGTAAAATGGCCACTGCCCAGTTAGCTCATACACGTCTTTAAATCTCTGGATTGATGAAGTAATGTGCTGATCATTCTTACTGGGGACCCTGGGGAAAAAGAGTTAATATGGTTCATGGGGACCAAATTTTAATAATTTTGCATAATTCACACACATTTGTACGTGACTACTGAGGACCATTTAAAAATGTTTTTTAAAAAGTCCAAATTAAATATGACATCATCCTCAGAATACAGCACTGCTGCTGTCCAACTCCAACTACCATATATAGAAGGATATAGAATGGATCTGACTATCATTTAAAAAGGTTTCCCTTTAGGCAGTGGTGTCCAAAGTGCGGCCCGCAGGTCATTTTTTAATGGCCCCACGGCACATTCTAAAAAAACGATTAAAAAAAATCAAAACATAAAAAGTGGTATAAAAGAGCAAACAGGTGAAATGTAACAAGACAATGTTACAATGTTGACTCTAATAACACAAAGCTGCCATGCAGGCTGTTTCTTTCTTAAAAAAAAAAAAAAGAATCAAAATCAATGTTATTATGAATTATTGACTTATTCAAGGCTCCATTTACATCACATTGAATATTCCAATTTGAGATAGTTTTTTGGGAAAATGTTGCATATTTTGTGTTTGCCATTTAAAAAACAGTTACTTCCGCCCGATTGTAGCTGAGATAGGCTCCAGCGCCCCCCGCGACCCCGAAGGGAATAAGCGGTATAATTGACGGATAGATCTGAACTTGATCTTAAAACAATTGTGTTAAAAGTTTTTTTTTAAATTATGATTTTTTTTTTTTTAACTTTACTGATTTTTTTTGGATCCCCAATCATTTTAGTGGGACTTTTTTTTTGAGTGTCATTGCTCAAAAAATAATAATTAATTAAAATCAATGTTGTTATGAGTTATTGACCTTTTTAAGGCTCCAATTATTATATAATCCAAAATATTCCACTTACATTTTTTATTGGGTGAAAATATGGCATATTTTGTGTTTTTTTCCATAAGAAAACAGGATTTTCTTTGACAAAAAGGGCATATAACTTAAATCTTTAACAACTTTATATTGACAGATAGACCTAATGTTGATCTAGAGATTTAAACCTTGAATAATAATACAAATAATAATACTGAATAATGACACATTTTTTATATTTTTTTGACCAAAACCCTTTGATCAAGCCTAAGTGGAGGCATCAATGTATATTTTTTTAAACATATATTTTTATTGGTTTTTAAAATAAAAAATCTCAAAATGGCCCCCACTTGCTTTGATTTTTCAGTGTGTGGCCCTCAGTGGAAAAAGTTTGGACACCCCTGCCTTTAGGGGACCTGTTTTTTTGTCCCCATACCGTCAGAGTCAAAGGTGACTGTGTAAACAGAGCCATGTCCCCATTAAGTAAGCATTGCCAGAACACACACACACACACACACACACACACACACACACACACACACACACACACACACACACACACACACACACACACACACACACACAAATGTCTACATGAAGAGGAAGGATGGGGGTGGATGAGGAAACGTCACATTGTGAATGTTTATTAATGGAGACATCTAGATAAGAGAGTCGTAGTGGTGGAGAGACACTGAATGACGTGCAGGACTACTTGGATTTAAGAGTATCTGTCCTATAGTGTCCGTTGTGGTCCAGGATCACCACAGACAGCAGGCCTGCATTAGCAGCAGTTTGGCTTGTTTTTTTTGGGCCATAAACCCACTGGTGGCTTTCCCAAAAACAGCCCTGGGGATGCACGCATGAACTGACTGTGGTGGAGAGAGTGGAGCTCAATGGACAATCCCAGACTTAGTAAGGCTTTTTAGCGCCAAGCGGCTTATCCAATCATATATCAGATTAATACTTTTCATGAGAGTAAACCAGTCATAGAGAGAGAGAGGCATATGGAATGTGTTAAAATGTGCTCATCTGGAAGCCGAAGAAACATTGCATAACCAAAGGTCATTGTGTCGTGTGTGTACAGATAGAAAAGCAGTAGAGTGAAGACAAAAATACATTAAAATTTATTGGACGCGGCCTGTTAAAGCTGCAAAATCACAGCTTAGCCTTTGTGCTGTACGGTAAAACATATTTACTGTAGTAACTAGAAGTGAGCAGGTCCATCCAAATATCAATATCAAGGATGGTATCAGCATTGGATTGAGAGTATGTTACAATCAATTTTCTTTTAATCGTCTCGGGTAAAGGCTGGATTTGAAGGCGACACACCAAATTATTTGAATGAGAGCCAAAAGTATTTATTTATTTTGCACTATTGGCTTTATATTGCTCATATCGTTTATTTTCCTTAAAGGCCTACTGAAACCCACTACTACCGACCATGCAGTCTGATAGTTTATATATCAATGATGAAATCTTAACATTGCAACACATGCCAATACAGCCGGGTTAGATTAGTAAAGTGCAATTTTAAATTTCCCGCAAAATATCCTGCTGAAAACGTCTCGGTATGATGACGTTTGTGCGTGACGTCACGAATTGTAGCGGACATTTTGGGACACCATTGTGGCCAGCTATTAAGTCGCTTGTTTTCATCGCAAAATTCCACAGTATTCTGGACATCTTTGTTGGTGAATCTTTTGCAATTTGTTTAATGAACAATGGAGATATCAAAGAAGAAAGCTGTAGGTGGGAAGCGGCGTATTAGCGGCCGGCTGCAGCAACACAAACACGTAACGGCTACGTCGTAGCCGGTGTTTCATTGTTTACATTCCCGAACGATGACAGTCAAGCTTTACCATTGGCCTGTGGAGAACTGGGAGAACAGAGACTCTTACCAGGAGGACTTTGAGTTGGATATGCGGTACCGTGAGTACGCAGCTGCGGCTTCCAAACATTTGATCGCTTGCCCGTACGTGCGTGCCGCTATGTGCATGTCACGTACGTAACTTTGGGGAAATATATGTGCTGTATGAACTTTGCGGAGGTGAACGGTACTTTGGGCTGTGGGATTGAGTGTGTTGTGCAGGTGTTTGATTTGTATTGGGGGGTTATATGGACGGGAGGGGGGAGGTGTTTGTTATGCGGTATTAATTTGTGGCATATTAAATATAAGCCTGGTTGTGTTGTGGCTAATAGAGTATATATATGTCTTGTATTTATTTACTGTTTTAGTCATTCCCAGCTGAATATCAGGTCCCACCCGCCTCTCACAGCATCTTCCCTATCTGAATCGCTTCCACTGCCCTCTAATCCTTCACTCTCACTATCCTCATCCACAAATCTTTCATCCTCGCTCAAATTAATGGGGAAATCGTCACTTTCTCGGTCCGAATCGCTCTCGCTGCTGGTGGCCATGATTGTAAACAATGTGCAGATGTGAGAAGCTCCACAACCTGTGACGTCACGCTACTTCCGATACAGGCAAGGTTTTTTTATCAGCGACCAAAAGTTGCGAACTTTATCGTCAATGTTCTCTATTAAATCCTTTCAGCAAAAATATGGCAATATCGCGAAATGATCAAGTATGACACATAGAATGGATCTGCTATCCCTGTTTAAATAAGAAAATCTCATTTCAGTAGGCCTTTAATCTAACTACTCAAAAATGTCATTGACATTAAATCTCTTTTGCAAGAGATATATCGAACAACAAAAAAACAGGAGAAGTCACACTATATAGTTACGAATACAAATGACTTACATAACATGAACATAAAAACATGCAATAGGTAAAAAATACAATGTATCAATAAAAAAACAATTTTAAAACAAGTTAAAAGGAAGTACAGTGCCCTATAGAAACAGCTTATTGATCTTTAAAATCACCTGAAATTCCCCCAAAGTGATCAGTTCATGTAGCCCCAGATCCTTTTATGATTCATTCAATGACCAAGGAGCAGCAAATCTGAAGGCTTTTTATTTTCTTAATGAATTTTTAGACTTGTATTGGCTCTAAGAATTAACACGCCAAGGATGTCCTGTGACCTTAAACTGTAGCGACTGAATTCTCTACACATAAAAGAACACAAATAAGGGGGAACCATACCAAGAAGTGATTTATATACAAAAAAAACTCCATCTGGAAAAATATGGACAGTTTTCTTTTGCATACTAAGTGCAATGGTGGACAAGGTTGCCACAACCAGTAATAAAACGTCAGGCACAGTGATATACAGTATCCAGTTTTTTCAGTGTCAGGTGCATTCATAAAAAGCAAGTCTTCATAATTTAGCAAAGGCATAAAAGTGGTCAGTATCAAGTGTTTCCTAACTTGTAGGGAAAAACAGGACGTGTTTCTGATGAAAATGTCAGGGACGCGTCGTGTGAGATGACAAAGGTTGTAGTGATTTTAAAATATGCGGACGATCGAGGAGGCAGCGTGTTGGTGAAAAGGTATTGAATAAATAAACAAACAAAAGGCGAGAGCTAGGAAGTGCTCTGAGAGCATAGAGGAAGCTATGCACGGAAACAAAACGGATTGCTGGAACACAGCAAAAACACTTACGAAGTATGTGGAGCAGATGGCGTCCATAAAATACATCTTTACAAGAGCTCAGCATAGAAAGAATAATCAACAATGTCCCGACAACAGCCAGCAGCAACGGCTGAACTTAAATGGTAAATGGGTTATACGTGTATAGCGCTTTTCTACCTTCAAGGTACTCAAAGCACTTTAACACTATTTCCACATTCACCCATTCACACACACATTCACACACGGCCCATCAGGTGCAAGGGTGTAGTGTCTTGCTCAAGGACAGGATCGAACCGGGAACCCTCAGGTTGCTGGCACGGCAGCTCTACCAACAGAGCCACGTCGTCCTCAAATAGTAAACAGTCTTAATTGAAAACAGGTAACACAGGTGTGCTGCCAAACAAAGTCAAGGTGCGGCATAACCACAGTGACAGGAAGTGAAACCAAAATAAAACAGAAACTAAGTAACTAAACACAGAAAAACACCAGCCAATTCAAAATTAGACATGACAGAAAAAATATATATATATTTTAAGTTTAGCCACAGGTTTTTCTATGCGTGATTTAAAAGACAAGTTCACATCAATAATAATCCCCAAGTACTTATGTCGTGACTAGAGATTAGGTCTTGGCGATATGGCCTTTTTTTAATATCTCAATATTTTTAGGCCATATCCCGATACACGATATATATCTCAATATTTTGCCTTAGCCTTGAATGAACACTTGATACATATAATCACAGCAGTATGATGATTCTATGTGTCTACATTAAAACATTTTTGTTCATACTGCATTAATATATGCTCCTTTTAAACTTTCATGCAGAGAGGGAAATCACAACTAAGTCAATTTAGCTAAAGTGTATTTATTAAACAGTTATTAAGCAGTGGCTCAAACATTCATGTCATTTCCAAAACAAAAAGTGCAAGATTGTCAGAGACATAGGGGGTAGGGCGTCCCTGAAGAGTTAGTGCTGCAAGGGGTTCTGGGTATTTGTTCTGTTGTGTTTATGTTGTGTTACGGTGCGGATGTTCTCCCGAAGTGTTTGTCATTTTTGTTTGGTGTGGGTTCACAGTGTGGTGCATATTTGTAACAGTGTTAAAGTTGTTTATACGGTCACCCTCAGTGTGACCTGTGTGGCTGTTGACCAAGTATGCCTTGCATTGACTTGTGTGTGTGAAAAGCCGTAGATATTATGTGATTGGGCCGGCACTCTGTACTTCTCCCTACGTCCGTGTACACAGCTGCGTTTTAAAAAGTGATACATTTTACTTTTTGAAACCGATACCAAAAAATTTGAAACCGATAATTTCCGATATTACATTTTAACGCATTTATCGGCCGATAATATCGACAGTCCGATATTATCGGACATGTCTAGTCGTGACCATTTCAAGTTCCGTATGAGCAGTTGATATTCTTGGAATGTTCAATGGCAGTCGTTTACCATTTGAAAATAACATCAGTTTAGATTTACCTCAATTTAGCACTGAGTCAGATGGGACTGAACAACATCAAAAGCAGACTGCAGGAGCTCAACGGTTTGCGCTACAGCAAGGGATGAACAATATATGGCCGTGTCATCTGCATAAAAATGAAACGCAGCATCCGACACATTATCACAGAGATTATCTGCATAGATGGAAAACAACAACAGACTTAATATGGAACTAATGCTGTTATATGCTAATGTTTATAGCTAATGTTTCAACTTCAATGGCTTTAATTGAAATTACAGAAGAAATTACCAATGCAATAGATAGTAAAAAAAGTGCGGCAGCGGTTTTTATGGATCTAACTAAAGCATTTGACACAATTAATCACAATATTTTAATCAAAAAACTAGAACGACACGGCATCAGAGGGTTAGTCTTAAACTGGATAAGAAGTTATCTAACGAACAGGAAACAATACGTGAAGCTAGGCGAACACATGTCTACAACGCTAAATATATCCTGTGGTGTACCTCAGGGATCAATACTAGGACCTAAATCATTCAATCTCTATATAAATGACATTTGTAAAGTTACAAAAGATTTAAAGTTAGTATTATTTGCGGATGATACAACAGCGTTTTGTTCAGGAGAGAACACACAGGAGATAATACAAAAAATAACAGAAGAAAATAACAAATTAAAAAGATGGTTTGACAAAAACAGACTATCGTTGAATCTCAGTAAAACTAAGATAATGCTATTTGGTAACAGTAGAAGAGAAAGTCAAACACAAATACAAATAGACGGAAAAGAAATTGAAAGAGTAAATGAAACCAAATTACTAGGTATAATGATTGATGATAAATTGAACTGGAAATCTCACGTAAAAAATATACAACATAAAGTTGCAAGAAACACGTCAATAATGAATAAAGCAAAACATGTTCTAGACCAAAAATCCTTTCATATTCTCTACTGCTCACTAGTGTTACCATATCTGAGTTACTGTGTAGAAATATGGGGAAATAACTACAAAAGTACACTTCATTCATTAACGGTGATACAAAAAAGATCAGTTAGAATAATACATAATGTTGTATATAGAGAACATACAAACCCTTTATTTATTGAATCAAAAATACTGAAATTCCACGACATAGTGAATTTGCAAACAGCTAAAATTATGCACAAAGCAAACTATAACCTGCTACCCAAGAATATACAACAATTCTTCTCAAAAAAAGAGGAGAAATATAATCTTAGAGAAAAACGTAATTTAAAACATTTGTTTGCACGTACAACACTTAAGACCTTCAGTATATCAGTATGTGGAATTAAATTATGGAATGGATTAAGCAAAGCAATCAAACAATGTACTAATATGATACACTTCAAGAAACTCTTCAAACTTAAAGTGTTTACAAAGTAAAAAGAAGAAGAACCATGACAAACATTCTCAATTTATATCATCCATCCGTTCATTCATTCTTAAAGTAATCTTACTTATCTCATCATATGAAATATGACTTACTTCACCAATTATTATTATTAAATTATTACTATTATTTATGTATTTATTTTTATTGTGATTACTTATGGAGTTTATTGTGAAAAAATTGTGAACAGGAAGTGAACAAAAAGTTTTGCAACTGTTATGTAAAGAAAAGGGGTAGGATTAAATAAGCTCTGCTTCTTCCTACTCCTTTTCGAACATGTTGAAAAGAGAAACTGGAAATTGTGATGTATCATGTTGTATGCTTGCATGTTCGAAATAAACTCAAACTCAAACTCAAACTCAAACCCCCAGGTACTTCCATTAATACAGGGAGGAAAGACGAGGAGGAACCAGAAAACTGGATGCATTGGGTTCTATCGGACAGGTAATTAGAAAACCACTTTACAGCATGCAAAGACAGGCAAATCCTGTGCATTATGTCTACTAACATGATATGTTAAATGCTTTTAAAAGGTCAAAAAATAGAGCTACAATACAGACCGGTTTCCTTACATCCGGAATTTTCTAAAATCATTGAAAAACTGTTCAATAACATACAACAGACAGTTTCATAAACACATATAGAATACTAGCTGAGAACCAATATGGATACAGAGCTAATATTTCAACTTCGATGACTTTAATCAAAATAACAGAGGAAATTACCAATGCAATAGAGTGTGCAGCGGCAGTGATTATGGATTTAACCAAAGCGTTCGACTCAATTAATCACAATATTCTAATTAAAAAAATAGTATGATATGGCATCAGAGGGTTGGTCTTAACCAACAGGCAACAATACGTGAAGCCTTTCAAACACACATCTACTACACTAAATATATCCTGTGGTGTACCCCAGGGATCAATACTAGGACCAAAAGTGTTCAATCTTTATATAAATGATATTTGTAAAGTTACAAAGCACTTAAAGTTAGTATTATTCGTGGACGATAAAACAGCGTTTTGTTCAGGAGAGAACACACATAAGCTAATACAAATAATAACAGAAGAAATTAACAAATTAAAAAGATGATTAGACAAAAACAGACTATCCTAAGACATCAGCAAAACTAAAATAATGCTATTTAGTATATACTGTACATAAACAGAATTGGAATTGAAAGAGTAAATGAAATCAATGTCTTAGGTGTAATGATTGATGATAAAATTAACTGGAAATCTCATATAGAAAATATACAACATAAGTTGGCAAGAAACACGTCAATAATGAATAAAGCTAAATATACATTGTACCAACACAAAAAAAAATCACTCCATATTCTCGACTGCTCGCTAGTGTTACCATATCTGAGTTATTGTGCAGAAATATGGGGAAATAACTACAAAAGTACACTTCATTCATTAACCATGTTACAAAAAAGATCAGTTAGAATAATACATAATGTTGGATATAGAGAACATTCAAAGCCTTTATATATTGAATTGAAAATACTGCATTTACACACATAGCTAAAAGTATGCACAAAGCAAACTATAACCTGCTACCCAAGAATGTACAACAATTATTCTCAACAAAAGAGAATGCATTTAACCTTAGAGAAAATTGTAATTTAAAACATTTGTATCCACGTACAGCACTTAAGACCTTTAGTATATCAGTGTGTGGAATTAAATTATGGAATTAATTTTGCAAAGAAATCAAAGAAGAAGAACCATGATAAACATTCTGAATTTATTGATGATCTTATTTATCTCACAATATGAAATACAACTTACTTCACTATTTATTATTTATTTTTCAATGTTATTACTTAAGGAGTATATAAATTGAATACATTGAGAACAGCAAGTGAACAAAATTGTTAGCAACTGCTATGTAAAGGAAAATGGGTAGGATTAAATAAGCTCTGCTTCTTCCTACTCGTTTTCGAACATGTTCAAAAGAGAAACTGGAAATTGTGGTGTATCATGTTGTTAATGTATGCAAGTTCCAGAAAAACTCAAACTCAACAATTGTATGTAATAAAAGTATTATTTTGTTTTATATTGCTATATTCATTGATTGCTAAATTGTCAATTGAAAACAAATTGTTTGCTTTAATTTTGTCCTGATTTTTTAAAATGTATTATTGGTTATCTTGAGCAAGAAATACAATGCATAATCACATAATTTTTCAATAATCTTAACCGTTTAAGGAAAAAGTAAAGAGTATCAGAAAGGGGCTACATATGAATAATAAAAAGGTAGAAGTATTAAAACCATAATAGCACAAATGTTTTCTGACAGAAAAAACCAGCACGAAAAAAACATTTGAGACAAGTTTTGTGCAGGGACGTGCGGTCACAATGGGAAAAAATAAATAAATAAAGCAGTAAAAATATATATTGGAATTTGTCCATTAATCTCTGTTATAAATGTATTTTCTGTATGATTAATATCACTCTTTACCATCTACTTCAGTAAAAATCCCTAGATTTGCACACAAACCGATCATAAAGCGGAGCGTGTGTTGCTGCTTTACCTTCTTACTTGTGCACGTGCGTGTGTGTGTGTGTGTGTGTGTGTGTGTGTGTGTGTGTGTGTGTGTGTGTGTGTGTGTGTGTGTGTGTGTGTGTGTGTGTGTGTGTGTGTGTGTGTGTGTGTGTGTGTGTGTGTGTGTGTGTGTGTGTGTGTGTGTGTGTGTAAGAGAAAGAGGACATGGCTTACTGCTGGACTACTTGCACAATGTCGCTAAAATAATGTTTGCAGATACATGTTTACACCATGCATTTCTATTTTTTACACTGTAGAATCTACAGCCTGTTTAATGCTTTTAATGTACCGGTAAGTGTGACATTATTATTCTTGATATTTGGACTCTAGAATAGAAAAAAGAGAAGATGGAGGCTCTGGTTTTCCAATGCCAACGCACTGAATATGGCTTCACTCCTTTGAAAGAAATGGAATGAAATTAAATAAATTATATTAATGGTTAAAAGAATGTGCCAATATGGATGATTATACTGTATATCCAAGATCAAACACCTAAACTTAAGTGAGACTTTAAGACAAAATGAATTTGATCATACAAAGTATGTTTTCATAGATACATGAGATATAGATAAACTATATTGTGATGTAAAGACAGAAAGGTAATACATGGGACCAAAATATATTTTATAAAGGCTTTATCCAATACTTTTTGGTCCCAATATTAGAGTATGTCATAGTATCATTATCATAAACTTTTTATGTGATTTACTAAAATTAAGTACATTCCCCCCTTCTTTTTCTTGTTATCTTAATGTGATTATTTTTTTATTATTAGAGCGTAGGAATTTAAGTTAAAAACAAAAGAAAAGAAAAAAACCTTGACAGCACAAACAAAAATGTCTTTGGCACAAATGAACATCAGTGGTATTTTAATATCGGCAATGACAATGGCAGCCAACCGTCAGAAATTGCTTCTCGATTCCGAATGCTGATTATGACGTCACAATCGGACATATTTACATAAAACTACCCTCAAACCCAATTTCCCCAGCCTGGACTTAGAATCTCTCTCATCTCTCTCATAATTTCCGACAGCCGTGAACCAGTGAGGTCGTTTCGTAGCTCATTTGCAGCCAATGTGAGGGTTTTTGCTCTGCCAAAGAAAACTGGAAGAATTTGCAGCATATTGGTAACTAAGATAATGTTAGGTTGCAGCTTGAAGGTTTGCCCTAAACCTATCTGGAACTACACACAACTGTACATAACTTGTACTGAAATGCCATAAACTTAGCGTTAGATTCTGATAAACAGCACATAAACCTGCTACACCAGTGGTTCTCAAACTTTTTTTTTTTACAAAATACCACCTCAGAAAACACTTGTACCACCATAATGACCAACATTAAAACACAGTAGCGTAGTAGGCCTAAGTATTCATTAAAAACAGGGCATAGGTTTTATTTAATAATTATATTGAATATTTCTTGGCCAATGTAAATAAATAAATGATAAATGGGTTATACTTGTATAGCGCTTTTCTACCTTCAAGGTACTCAAAGCGCTTTGACAGTATTTCCACATTCACCCATTCACACACACATTCACACACTGATGGCGGGAGCTGCCATGCAAGGCGCTAACCAGCAGCCATCAGGGGCAAAGGGTGAAGTGTCTTGCCCAAGGACACAACAGACGTAACTAGGATGGTAGAAGGCGGGGATTGAACCCCAGTAACCAGCAACCCTCCGATTGCTGGCACAGCCACTCTACCAACTTCGCCACGCTGTCCCTTACACACAATGTGTACAGTAGCGTACCACTAGATGGAACCCGCGTACCACAGTTTGAGAATCAGTTACACGGAAGCCATAGCTAGCATAGCCACAACACACAGAAATGCCATAAAATCACAAAGTTCATAAAAAACTACCATTCAGTAGTATCCCGTTATATCTTGGTGTCTCCCCAGAACTCATGCTTTTTCAGGAGCTGTGCTCAGTCATCGTCATGGTAACACTAAGTCGACCCTCATTGGCATGCCCCTACAGTAAAATTCAATGGGATTCATATGGCTCCATTCATTGCAGTTTACCTGACACATGAAACGTGACGAATTTGGGGCGTGCATGTGCCACTTTAGCCACCAGACAGCAGTAGTGTTGAATATCTTAAAATGGGTTTTGTGGCGATTACAACTTTGACCACAGCGTCAGTTGCTATGTAGAGTGGCGCTTTCCTTCATTTTCAACAGACTAATGATTAACTCGCCCTCTTCCTCTCATGTGAGATCCACCCATATGCATCCCTTACCTTTTGTAGGTTGTTGATAGAGGGTTCTAAGTGAGCATTTCTCAGACATGTTAGTTTAATCTGTGAAGAAAATGTGCATTATATGTCTTCTTTAAAAGACTGAAGCAGGAGTGTCCAACCTTTTTGACTGGGGGGCCGTATCCATCCCATCCATTTTTTACCACTTGTCCCTTATGAGGTTGCGGGGGGAACTGGAGCCTATCCCAGCTGCACAAGGGCAGAATATACGTGTGTATATATATATATATATATATATACATATATATATAGAAAGAGGTGCTGCAGCCTCCGAAGCAGAACCTCCAGGTTCTGTAACAGCTTCTTCCCTCAGGCCGTAAAACTCTTGAACGCATCATAAAAATCCCCTCAACTCCCCCCAAAATGGATTAACTCGCTGGAATAAAAAAGACAATATAACATATATCCATAAACGTGGACGCATGTGAAAAAGTGCAATATATTTATCTTTACAGTAACCTATTTATTTATTTATATATGCACCTTATTGCTTTTTTATCCTGCACTACCATGAGATAATGAAATTAAATTTCATTTTTATCTGTACTGTAAAGTTCAAATTTGAATGGCAATAAAAAGGAAGTCTAAGTCTAAATCTAATCCTGCCTTGCAATGGATTTAAATGAGTGTAATTTTGAATTTTCTATGGTGATGGAACATTTTTTAAATTTTTTTACAACATCCACAAAGTTCAGTGAGCAGGTTGTGTTATGTGTGGCCATGTGTGTTATATTGTTTATGCTGGTTGAATATGTTTTTCTGCACAATGGCTAGGAGAGGTTGTTTTGATTGGGTCCTATAGTGTAAGTATATGCTGTGCCAAAGTTCAGTGAGCAGGTTGTCTTATGTGTGACCGTCTGTGTTACATTTTTTATAGTGGTTGAATATTATTTCTGCACCATGACGAGGAGAGGTTGTTTTGATTGGGTCATATAAGTAAATGCTGTGCTAGTCATGACAAATTGCCACCTGTCAGATCCCAGTTTATTTAAATCTAATATGAAAGCATGGCCAGGTTGCTTATTGAAATTGAACTTGTGCAGTCGTCTTGTGGGCCAAACTGAAGATGCCCGCGGGCCAGGGTTTGGACACCCCCTCGGACTAAAGCATCTTAAAAGCCAGATCATTTCATTGATGGACTTTTATCTACATAGTGAGTCTCAGCCACTCCATACATTCCAGCACTTACATTGGCGTCAAGCAGATCCATGCTGTCTAGGCTCTTGCTGCGGTGAATGCGGCCTTTTATCCGACGCAAGGAAGGTTTCCCCTGGCTCATGGGCAGGGAGAGGGTGGATGTGGCAGGCATGGCCATAGCACCCGCACCCCCGGTAGCACCTATAGGCCCATCTGAAGCGTCAGGAGCACCAGAGGGTGACGTCTCTCCATCTGACGGGGTTACCCTGCACACAGAACAGAAAGAAAGAAGGAATTATTATCATGTAAGATGGCCGTCGTCACAAGACAGAACTGGTCGTTCCCCACATTCCACATAAATGCCACCTCATTCTCTGCAGACACTGACACCTAAAGATGCTTGGAGGACGCGGAAGGCGGGGTACACCCTGGACAAGTTCCCACCTCATTGCGAGGCCAACACAGATAGACAGACAACATTCTCGTATTATTATAATCAAATGACAGCAGTAATTTTCATAAGGTTATTTTCTAATATAAGTGTTTAGGCCCACTTACAATGACAATAACAAAAAATATTGTTTTTCATGAACTGTGTAATTGTATTGTTTGTCTGGGTGGAGGTCTTGCTTTGGAAATAGTTTGTACTCCTTTCAGACATTGCATTTAGTTCCCATTAAAACATTCACATGTTGCACAATGAGATGTAAGCAGGGGATCATGTGTACATTCCTGCAACTTCCTGTTTGTAAAAAACATATTTTTATTAGTATTTATTTAATATACTGACAGCATTTCATGATTAATATTTATAAATTAAGATTCCTAATAAATGACACTAGAATAAGCACACATTTGATTGATAAATCATAGTGTAACGACCTGGAATTACACTTTATGTGTGGTGTTGGAGTTGTCCGACTTTTTGTGTGGCTGTAAACGCGTCACTGGCTAAGTGCCATATGTGCATGTGTTGGCGCAAGTGAGAAAGAGCAAGCGGCTGCTGTTGATATAACAAAGTTGCTTTTGGTCTGGTTTGTACTGCAGAAAATGACCAGTTTTGCTAGATATAATTTTTTTTACTAATGTTTTGGTGATGTTTTTATGGCCGACAATCAAGAGTTTTGCTCAGTAGAGTGATCGATGGAATTCATGTCCCCAAAGCGTCTCGACAGACGTTACAATATTTGAACAAGGATGACGAAAACTGTTTTCTCTGTCGTGTCCGTGTCGTGTCGAAAATTGCTATGCGCTTATTATTTTATTTGATTTTGTTCGTGGCATAAATTTGCCGTGCGCAGAGGACGTTTGAGCAGTGCACAATTGCACAGGCGCGCACCTTAGAGCAGTGGTCCCCAACCTTTTTGTAGCTGCGGACCGGTCAACAATCATGTATTTCTTTATGAAATACATGATTGTATTTCATAAAGAAATAAAATCATGTGTGCTTACGGACTGTATCCCTGCAGACTGTATTGATCTATATTGATATATAATGTATATATTGTGTTTTTTATTTTGATTTAATAAAAAAAATTAAATAAATAAATGGGGGTTTTTTGGGGTTTTTTCTTGTGCGGTCCGCGGACCGGTAATGGGCCGCGGCCCAGTGGTTGGGGACCACTGCCTTAGAGGGAACATTGCGTGGGAGTCAAGCAAGTGTGAGTAATTGGGTTGAATGTCAGTGGGGCAGCCTGCAGAAGGATACGAGGTATAGGGCAACCACTTGCCTTCTATTATTAGGCCATGAACATTAGTAGTATTTTGTGCAAGGAAAATCCGATATTTTGGGGAAAATTAATCAATATCGGGCAAGACGGAGCAGGTTTGCATCATATTTCATTGGGATTGCACTGCAGAAGTTTTCTCAAGGTACCTTCTTCCACATGCCCAAAAACATGAATGTTAGTTTGATTTAGTATATTTTGAACATGTATTCAAGCAGGGACGGGTACCGAATTTGGCACTGACCAAAGTCCGTCGGTACTATTGGGTACCGATTCAAATAAAATCCAAAGGTGCGATATGACGATACATTTTGTTGCACGTGGCGTCACGTCTGGTTGCAGACTCAGAAGTGGCTCAAGCAATTGGCCGGGAAACCAGCAGTCAAGCAGAACTAAGAGTAGACTACTGCCATGTGATATCTTGGAACTGCATGCAAAGTCTACTATATAATACAGTACAGTACTTACAACTGGGACACAAGTGTGCAAGAAAACAAGATAACTGCACAGCTCAGCTTAGTGTCAAAGGTTAAATGAAAAGATAATTTATGTTTTTTTTAATTAACATTTATCAATACAAATTAACACACATATAAGTACCGAAAATTGTTACCGGTGAGTACCAGTATTGATTTTCCAATACCCGGAAATGGTACAATATCAATTCACATGTGAAAGGTATCCATCCTTACATGCTACATTGAAGCATATCTTTTGTTTAGTTTCACAATTCGACATGTTTGAATCCTACCCCACGTTTTTTGTAAACCATCTCTATTATCGTAAAGCTACTCCATTTGTCCGCATATCATTCCGTGGAATCGAGTGTTCAAACAAAAACCCACGCATTGGTGACTTAGTCTGTGTTTTTTTAATTGTTTTTTATGTAAGAAGTACATACAGTAAGTACGACTGCAAAATACAACACACTGGGGCCAAAATAAGTTGTGAGTGTGTGCCAGTCACTTCGATAATGATGGTGAGAAACAACTCGTAGCAATGAAGCAGGGCAACGCTAATGTATTCTATATTTAGAATAGGCCCCAGACAAGCGAGACACCGTTGAGAACCAAAAACTGTTTGTAAAATGTCAATTAATAAATGATAGGGAGATTTATGTGAAATGTATTAGCAAACTTAATCACATTACCATACTCACCTATTGCCATAATATTTGTAATGGTAGTTACAGATGTCCATTGTGGTCTCGTGCAGTGATTCTCAAACTATGGGAAGCGTAGTGTTATATTATTCTATATTAAAACAAAGTGTTACTGTTCAAACTTTGTGTGATGTTACAGTGGCCAAAAATATTAAATATAATTGTTAAATAAAACCTCTGCCTTGTTTTAATGAAAACTTAGGCCTACTGCGCTACTGCATTTTATCGTTGGTCATTATAGTGGTACTTGGAGAGCCACGTGTTTTCTTAGGTGGTATTTGGAGAAAAAAGTTTAAGAACCACTGGTCTAGTGTTTGAAGCAAATGTTTTTGGAACAGAAAATGTGAGTTCGATCCCTGTCATGACAAATAATTTTGTAAAGAGAGGATAGCTCACTGCAATTTTTTGTTGTTGTTGTTTTGTAATCAAAATCGATTAGTAAACAATAAGTTTATCATGTATTTTTAATAATCCAAAACATGCATTTAAATACATTCCGGTTTCAGGCAAATAGTGTTAAAATTGTTTCACATCAATAAAAATAAAATAAACGAAAACCATCACCACTTACATTTGTAAGTGCAAGTTAAAACTCTACTATGCAAAGCCAAAGCCATTTATCAACAACACCAGAAACGCCGCCGGCTTCGCTGGGCCCATAGTTCATCTAAGATGGACTGATGCGAAGTAGAAAAGTGTTCTGTGGTCTGACGACTCCACATTTCAAATTGTTTTTGGAAACTGTGGACGTTATGTCAGGCAAATGGTGTTAAAATTGTTTCACATCAATAAAAATAAAAGAAAGGAAAACCATCAACACAATTGCAGGAGTGAAGACAATCGATTTGGCGGCCAATAAGGTGTATTATTTATTTTTCAGAGAGTTGGTAACCATAGTAACAACTTGCAGGCAACTTGATGCTGGGATTGGCTAGTTGGTGATGTTTATGAACACGTTTATTGATATGTTAATACAAATATAATAGTTTTCTGGCTCAAATGGGTAAAACTCTGCATTTTATGTCCTGAAAGAAATGACTGCTTTTTGTCATTTAGATTATATTTCATTTTTTATAATAATAGTCCGGGCCTCACATTAAGTCAAGGGTATAATTTACTACTTCCAATTTGTCAGAATTGAAATGATCCCACATTTGTGTCTTCAACTTATACAAGGAATCCAATAAGAGGTCTATGATGTAGTGAAAGCAGGTCAAAGTCTCTGAGAACATTGTTCAATCAATCACACAAAAATAAAAGCAGTACTGAAGGCATTAAATTGGTTCTGGCAAGATGTGGCTGGATGAAAGTTGATGCAGTATAATACAAATGTCCTCCAGTAAATCCTCCCTTTATGATGCTTATCACACTTGGCCTGCGTATTGCTATTAAAAAGTCATATTGAGTGTCTGGTACAGAACTGTGGAGCGCCATAAAAGGATGCAATTCAAGGGACGCAGACAATTTATGCACGGGGGGGAATGCTTCAGCTCAAGTTGCAAATGGGAGCATGTTGACACAACATTGAGGCTCGCTGAGGTTGAAGCTGCTCGCTGGTTTGGGACTGCGTGTCAGCACACCGAGTTGCGGCTATGGTCACAAGGAGCGATGCTCCAAAGCGAGCGGTGAATCTAATATTCATATTGTCTCGTTTTTTTCAGTGTACTTCAAATTATATGAAATTATTGTGTTTGATAAGAAAAAAATATGCCTGGTACTGACTTACAGTACAGATCTTGATCATGTCACATAGCATTGCAATGTACCATTATGACACTGAGGAATTAGGCTGAATTTTAAAAAAAACCTCGTAGTCTTATGCTCTTGTTTTGTCCTGTCCAGGTACTCAGGCAAATCATATTGTTGATGTAGATGCCCATTTCGGCTGTACAGATTTACTTTACATAAGATAATTGTGGGATACTTCTCTTGTTGCCTTATTTGTATTGGATTTTAATAAATGGATTAATATTATTATTTGGCACAGCAGGAGGGGATAGAAAGAGAAAAAAAGGAAGGCAGTGGGGGGAAATTGCGGGGACAAGAGGGGCATAAGACAGAGAGACAACAACAACAACAACAAACAACAATAACAATAACAACAACAACAGAACAGCATAAACAAATACGATACGTACAAATATGATAGTGAAAGTGAAAGCAGAAAAGCAGTTTGTGAAGTAAATATTAATAACACAGAAATGACAATGAACATTATTATACTACAGATGGAGCAATACATATACCAATAGCAATAGCACTACTGATAATGAATAATAGTGAATGTGCGTATGGATGTACGAAGTTTGAGTGTGTAGTGTGTACTGTATTTGTGTATGTACAGTATGTGGGAGCATAGGTACCTATGTGTGCGTGTATGTATGTAAATACAGTAAGTATGGATAATTGTGTGTATGTGAGTACATATAAATATATAATACCTGGGATTTATATAGCGCTTTTGTAAGTACCCAAAGTCGCTTTACATGTAGATATATATAAGTATACGTATATGTAAATATATATAAGTATGTATATAAATGGTGTTGTCTATTAGAGGCATACAGTCATAGAACAGGCTGCCAGCCCATGTCAGAAACTGTGACACCTATTTAACATTTAAAACTGCACTGAAACACTGGTTGAAAACTAATCAGACATGCACGGACAATTAGATTATTCACTAGTTTTTTTTTGTTTGTTGTTTGTTTTATTTTATTTTTATAAAACAATTTTGTCCATGGTCTGTGCTTATGGTATGCTTGTAATGTGTAATGTTTTTTGACCTGTTGAATGTTTTCGGTATTAACCTGCCTTAGGACAACGGATGAAAATGAGCTATTAAGTTAAAGTTAAAGTACCAATGATTGTCACACACATACTAGGTGTGGCGAAATTATTCTCTGCATTCGACCCATCACCCTTGATCACCCCCTGGGAGGTGAGGGGAGCAGTGAGCAGCAGTGGTGGCCACGCCCGGGAATCATTTTTGGTGATTTAACCCCTAATTCCAACCCTTGATGCTGAGTGCCAAGCAGGGAGGTAATGGGTCCCATTTTTATAGTCTTTGGTATGACTCGGCCGGGGTTTGAACTCACAACCTACCGGTCTCAGGGGGTACACTCTAACCACTAGGCCACTGAGTAGGTATTGTGCTAACTCCGGCATATTTACATTGTTGCTCTATGTTGTTGAATATGCATTGTCCTAATTCCAATAAATACATATGTTTTTGTATGTACAATATATTTGTCTCCCAGCCACCCAGAGAGCCCAACACAAAACAGCAGGTGTGGCGCCCAGAGAACAAATGACCAGCAACAGGAACCCCAGAGCTGGGATCACTGTGCCACCCGGAAGGGCCAGCAGCAGGCCGTAGACAGATGTGCCCGGCAAAGGACAAGGCACGGGAGAAGCAGGGGACAGCCAGCCCCCAAGCAAGCGAGAGACCACACCCCACGCAATTCAATAATAAAATGATAATGATATATATCACAATATATAATTTTGCATATAAATAATAATACAACTAGAGGTTTCCCGATCTGAAATTGACATCAACTATCTCTACAATATCAGCAAAAATGTATATCGTCTTGCACTTAAAATCTCTGATATAGGCTCAAATACAAGCAGTCCTTCTGCATGTTTACTTGTGCAAAGCCAGTTTTCATCTAAATGTCCTCCAATAAACAGACAAGTTTGATCTGTATGTGTATTTTAGTCAAGTCATTTATAAAAGATAAACATTGTAGGCTATAGTGTAGGTTACTGGAACTAGCAGCTACACAATAACACAAAAGCTAGACATACAGTACATAATAAGTAACCTTAATTGAACAATATTGCAGTCTAAAACTGGGCATTTGTTTACATAAACAAGTATCAAATAATTATAGTTGCATATTACTGACACATACAAAGTCTCAAAGGCAGACGAATATTAGGAAGGACAGTAAGAAAGGTGTCCGCATCATTTAACTTAGTGCTTCATGAGCTTCACTTAAAGGTGCCATATGTAGTAATGTTGCCAGAAATGGTACTGCAATCTTGGTCAAAATTCTATAGTCCCCTCCCACTCTCCATGACTGAGGTTGCCAGATACGCAGACGAATCCGAATCCCACTCCAAGGAACTTCAAATGGCAATCGACGAGTCCTACGCTGTAGGTTTCCCCTGTTTATGCTTCATGCAAGATGGTTTACTAAGTAATTATGCCACATTTTACTGATGTTGATTAGCCAAATGTATTTGTAAAGTTACGCGGCAGTATTTTCGTCGGGAGTCGGGGACAGGCGGGACTGCAAGAAGAAATGTGCAGGTAAGAAAACTATTTTAATGCTCAAGCCAGGTGAACATACGAAAGAAAGCGTGCCAACAAGAGTTTGAATGTAAGGTCTAAGAGGAAACTAAGAAAATCTTGACGGCATAATAACTACATATAAGCCTAGTCGATGATTATATCGATTTTATAGATGAATTCGGATCTGAACCCGAGTGGTGTGTTGTTATTGGACTTTTGTGCCCGTCACGGATTGTCCATAACGAACACCATGTTCAAGCATAAGGGTGTCCATATGTGCACTTGGCACCAGGACACCCTGGGCCGCAGTTCCATGATCGACTTTGTAGTTGTGTCATCGGATTTGCGGCCTCATGTTTTGGACACTCGGGTGAAGAGAGGGGCGGAGCTTTCTACCGATCACCACCTGGTGGTGAGTTGGCTGCGATGGTGGGGGAGGATGCCGGACAGACCTGGCAGGCCCAAACGCATTGTGAGGGTTTGCTGGGAACGTCTGGCAGAGTCTCCTGTCAGAGAGAGTTTCAATTCCCACCTCCGGAAGAACTTTGAACATGTCGCGAGGGAGGTGCTGGACATTGAGTCCGAGTGGACCATGTTCCGCACCTCTATTGTCGAGGCGGCTGATTGGAGCTGTGGCCGCAAGGTAGTTGGTGCCTGTCGTGGCGGTAATCCTAGAACCCGTTGGTGGACACCGGCGGTGAGGGATGCTGTCAAGCTGAAGAAGGAGTCCTATCGGGTTCTTTTGGCTCATAGGACTCCTGAGGCAGCGGACAGGTACCGACAGGCCAAGCGGTGTGCGGCTTCAGCGGTCGCGGAGGCAAAAACTCGGACATGGGAAGAGTTCGGGGAAGCCATGGAAAACGACTTCCGGACGGCTTCGAAGCGATTCTGGACCACCATCCGCCGCCTCAGGAAGGGGAAGCAGTGCACTATCAACACCGTGTATAGTGAGGATGGTGTTCTGCTGACCTCGACTGCGGATGTTGTGGATCGGTGGAGGGAATACTTCGAAGACCTCCTCAATCCCACCAACACGTCTTCCTATGAGGAAGCAGTGCCTGGGGAATCTGTGGTGGGCTCTCCTATTTCTGGGGCTGAGGTTGCTGAGGTAGTTAAAAAGCTCCTTGGTGGCAGGGCCCCGGGGGTGGATGAGATCCGCCCGGAGTTCCTTAAGGCTCTGGATGCTGTGGGGCTGTCTTGGTTGACAAGACTCTGCAGCATCGCGTGGACATCGGGGGCGGTACCTCTGGATTGGCAGACCGGGGTGGTGGTTCCTCTCTTTAAGAAGGGGAACCGGAGGGTGTGTTCTAACTATCGTGGGATCACACTCCTCAGCCTTCCCGTAAGGTCTATTCAGGTGTACTGGAGAGGAGGCTACGCCGGATAGTCGAACCTCAGATTCAGGAGGAACAGTGTGGTTTTCGTCCTGGTCGTGGAACTGTGGACCAGCTCTATACTCTCGGCAGGGTCCTTGAGGGTGCATGGGAGTTTGCCCAACCAGTCTACATGTGCTTTGTGGACTTGGAAAAGGCATTCGACCGTGTCCCTCGGGAAGTCCTGTGGGGAGTGCTCAGAGAGTATGGGGTATCGGACTGTCTGATTGTGGCGGTCCGCTCCCTGTATGATCAGTGTCAGAGCTTGGTCCGCATTGCCGGCAGTAAGTCGGACACGTTTCCAGTGAGGGTTGGACTCCGCCAAGGCTGCCCTTTGTCACCGATTCTGTTCATAACTTTTATGGACAGAATTTCTAGGCGCAGTCAAGGCGTTGAGGGGATCCGGTTTGGTGGCTGCGGGATTAGGTCTCTGCTTTTTGCAGATGATGTGGTCCTGATGGCTTCATCTGGCCAGGATCTTCAGCTCTCACTGGATCGGTTCGCAGCTGAGTGTGAAGCGACTGGGATGAGAATCAGCACCTCCAAGTCCGAGTCCATGGTTCTCGCCCGGAAAAGGGTGGAGTGCCATCTCCGGGTTGGGGAGGAGATCTTGCCCCAAGTGGAGGAGTTCAAGTACCTCGGAGTCTTGTTCACGAGTGAGGGAAGAGTGGTTCGTGAGATCGACAGGCGGATCGGTGCGGCGTCTTCAGTAATGCGGGCGCTGTATCGGTCCGTTGTGGTGAAGAAGGAGCTGAGCCGCAAGGCAAAGCTCTCAATTTACCGGTCGATCTACGTTCCCATCCTCACCTATGGTCATGAGCTTTGGGTTATGACCGAAAGGACAAGATCACGGGTACAAGCGGCCGAAATGAGTTTCCTCCGCCGGGTGGCGGGTCTCTCCCTTAGAGATAGGGTGAGAAGCTCTGTCATCCGGGAGGAGCTCAAAGTAAAGCCACTGCTCCTCCACATCGAGAGGAGCCAGATGAGGTGGTTCGGGCATCTGGTCAGGATGCCACCCGAACGCCTCCCTAGGGAGGTGTTTAGGGCACGTCCGACCGGTAGGAGGCCACGGGGAAGACCCAGGACACGTTGGGAAGACTATGTCTCCCGGCTGGCCTGGGAACGCCTCGGGATCCCCCGGGAAGAGCTAGACCAAGTGGCTGGGGAGAGGGAAGTCTGGGCTTCCCTGCTTAGGCTACTGCCCCCGCGACCCGACCTCGGATAAGCGGAAGAAGATGGATGGATGGATGGATAGATGAATTCAAGTATTTTAATTGTTATTTTTTTCTCCTTTTGCTGCAGCATAATTGTGCCCCCATGAGCTTCCGTAAACCTCGCCCGTGCCCTTAGCGGAGATCCACTAGCTCGGCAAAACATGGCTAATGCTAACGAAAGCGAGACGTTTGTTCCAAAGAAAAGAAAAGTGTTGTCAATGCTTTAGATTCGCACCAAAAGGTTTGGAAGAAGTGACTGCACACTGCAAAGTTTCTTTAAAAAAGGCAGCAGCAAAACAAACTTATTCCAGCATCTGAAACAGCATCGAGCCGAGTGGGGGAAATGCAACACTTTACGAGGCGAACAAGACTGCAACAACAACACATTTCACTTAAGAAGCATCTTACTGTGGTGGAATTATTATTTACACAAAAGGTACCATGTATGATTAGAAGGGAGAACAATGCACGGAGCGATCACTAAAGCAGTCGCTCTGCACATCCAAACCGGACCGCTCGTACGCGCATGTGTTGCTGCAAAACTCTTGTGGAATTACAACGCATTTAATCATCAATATAGGGCCAAAAAAAGCTGGCACGTGTGGCAAAAAAAGACTGAGAAAGTTGAGGAATGCTCATCAAACACTTATTTGGAACATCCCACGGGTGAACAGGGTAATTGGGAACAGGTGGGTGCCATGATTGGGTATAAAAGCAGCTTCCAGGAAATGCTCAGTCATTCACAAACAAGGATGGGGCGAGGGTCACCACTTTGTGAACAAATGCTTGAGCAAATTGTCGAACAGTTTAAGAATAACATTTCTCAACTAGCTAATGTAAGGAATTTAGGGATTTCACCATCTACGGTCCGTAATATCATCAAAAGGTTTGGAGAATCCGGAGAAATACCTGCACGTAAGCGGCAAGGATGAAAACCAACATTGAATGCCCGTGACCTTCGATCCCTCAGGCGGTACTGCATCAAAAACCAATATCAGTGTGTAAAGGATATCACCACATGGGCTCAGGAACACTTCAGAAAACCACTGTCAGTAACTACAGTTTGTCGCTACATCTGTAAGTGCAAGTTAAAACTCCACTACGCAAAGCGAAAGCCTTTTATCAACAACACCCAGAAACGCAGCCGGCTTCGCTGGGCCCAAGCTCATCTAAGATGGACTGACGTGACTGACTGTGATCTTCTTTTAATTCTTTTTTTTTTTTTTTATGTATTTATTTATTTTTATTTTTTTAAATATATTTTATTAATATTATTTTTTTATTTTTCCCCTTCCTCGGGGGGGGTACTCGGCGGGGCGGTTGCTGGTTGTTCCATCTCCATCGTTGGGGTCCCTGCGGGTGGGGTGGGTGGCTCCTGTGGGCCCGTGCTGGGTGGTCCTGCGGCGGCTGACTTGGGTGGGGTGGCCTCGCCGCGCTCTCCGGGGGTGGGGGGTGGGCTCGTGGGAGCCCGGTTGCCGGTGGGGCGGGGGCGGTCTTCCCATCCGGTTGCGGGGAGTCTCCGGGCCCCCCGGGCGGGGTGTCCCTCCTTTCTGCTCGTGTGGGGTGTGATCTCTCGCTGGCTTGGGGTCTGGCTGTCCCCTGCTTTTCTCGTGCCTTGTCCTCTGCCGGGTGCGTCTGTCTGCGGCCTGCTGCTGACCGTTGTGGGCGGCGCGGTGGGCCAGGCTCTGGGGTTCCTGTCGCTGGCCGGCTTGGCTGCGTGGGGGCAGTGGCCCCTGGTTCCCTGGGCACCACACCTACTGTTTGTGGATTGGGCTCTCGGGGAGGCTGGGGCCGTACTCTGGCTCCCACACACACTGGGAGTCAAATGTATTGTACATACAAATTCACATATACTCACATACATACATACACACATACATAGGTACCTACGCTCCCACATACATATACAAATACAGTACATACCTACATACTCAAAGTTCGTACATCCACACGCACATTCATTATACAAACATACACATACACATACTGTACATATACACTCACTGTACAAACACTTATACACATTCTGTACATATACATTCACTGTACAAACACATATACACATTCTGTACATATACAAGTACATATGCATACATACACTCATGCATATAATCATGTTTCATCAAACATATATTAATGTTGTAAAGTATTGGTATTGTTCATTATCAATAGCGCTATTTCTATTGGTATTTGTATTGCTCCATTTTTAGTGTAATAATGCTCATTGTCATTTCTATATTATTTTTGCTAACTGCTTATTTGCTATTACTTTTACCATCATATTTGTACATGTCGTATTTGCTGATGTTGCTCTATTGTTGTTGTTGTTGTTGTTGTGTTTGCTGTTGTTGTTTTTGTCTCTCTGTCTAATCCCCCTCTTGTTCCCACAATTCCCCCCTCTGTCTTCCTTTTTTTCCCTCTTTCTATCCCCTCCTGCTCCGGCCCGGCTGCACCAAATGATAATATAAATACATTTAATAAAGTCAAATACAAATAAGGCAACAAGAGAAGTATCCTACACTTCTCTTTTGTAAAGTAAATCTGAACAGCCGATATGGGCATCTACATCAACTATATGATTTGCCTGAGAAGCTGGACAGGACAAAAAAATAAATAAAATAAGATGGACTGACACAAAGTGGAAAAGTGTTCTGTGGTCTGACGAGTCCACATTTCAATTTGGTTTTGGAAACTGTGGACCTCGTGTCCTCCGGACCAAAGAGGAAAAGAACCATCCGAACTGTTATAGGCAAAGTTGAAAAGCCAGCATCTGTGATGGTATGGGGGCTTATTAGTGCCCAAGGCATGGGTAACTTACACATCTGTGAAGGCACCATTAATGCTGAAAGGTACATACAGGTTTTGGAGCAACATATGCTGCCATCCAAGCAACAACTTTTTCATGGACGCCCCTGCTTATTTCAGCAATACAATGCCAAGCCACATTTTGCACATGTTACAACAGCGTGGCTTCGTAGTAAAAGAGTGCGGGTACTAGACTGGCATGCCTGTAGTCCAGACCTGTCTCCCATTGAAAATGTGTAGCGCATTATGAAGTGTCAAATATGACAACGGAGACCCCGGACTGTTGAACAACTTAAGCTGTACATCAAGCAAGAATGGGAAAGAATTCCACCTGAAAAGCTGAAAAAAATGGTGTTCTCAGTCCCCAAACGTTTCCTGAGTGTTGTTAAAAGGAAAGGCCATGTAACACCGTGGTAAAAATGCCCCTATGCCAACTTTTTTGCAATGTGATGCTGCCATTAAATTCTAAGTTAATGATTATTAAAAAAAAACACATTTCTCAGTTCGAACATTAAATATCTTGTCTTTGCAGTCTATTCAATTGAATATAAGTTGAGAAGGATTTGCAAATCATTGTATTCTGTTTTTACTTACGGTTTACACAACGTGCCAACTTTACTGGTTTTGGGTTTTGCATTAAAACTATAAGGCATACCACATTAAAGAGAAACTGAATGATTTTTTCATGCAGTTTTTTGGAGCAGCATATTACGTCATGTCTACAGCTACATGTCAAATGTTTTCATTGCATTCATAGAGATAAACAGAAAACCACAAACAGGCTGAAGTGCTCTCAGAGTGTGTCCCCAAAGTGACCTCTTTAGTGAGAACAACAAAGCGTGCATCTTGCAGTACGGAAATAGAGAACATAAAAAGAAACATTGACAGCAGCGAAAAGTAGTTCATGAATTTTCTATGAGACTTTTGCCCAAAATAGAGTATGTCCCTCCTGCCCTGGTTTAAACAGGTCAGTAGCAAACTTCATCAATAACCCAGAAGCACCGAAACATAGTCGTCAGGGTAGGCTGGGCGATATGTCAAAAAAAAATGATCACGATTATTTTTGCATGTCATCCGATCTCGATTAATATCACAATTTTATTTTATTTTTTTAAAGTACATTGTCCCGTGCAGGATCATACCAAGTACCGTCACATCCCAACTGTTTACAACCGCCGTATCTTGTAACAAACATTTCCACCATGTCTGATCGAGGTAATATATGCTAACAGCAGACAACTGTCATATTTATCATATATATAATTACATATATAAAAAATAACTAGAGGTGCAAGAGTACAGGTAACCCATGCTACAGTCCATACCTCGATTTTAGGGCCAATGTTTTGCTTGTTTTTCAGTACATTTTGTGGGGGTAGAGAGAACAACTTTTTTGCCTCTCAATGTTATTTTGGTTTTTTTGCTTATAAACACAAACATTCTGCAGTAAACAAAGTATAATTGGGATAGTGAATACAATAAGACTTGTATTTCAAGTTAACATTTACTAAACACTAGACACTTTCAAATGGTAAATTATTATTTATATTATTTAATTACTTGTATATATCAGTGATTTTCCCCAGTGCTTTGGCAAATAACGAGCGGTGACCCAGATTGTGGAGTTTTTAAAACCCCATTTCTTTATCTTATATTAAATGAAAATACAATAAAGTGCAGTTTGAATTTGAGGTACTGTAAAATAAAGTGTACCAACACATACAACAAGTTGAATGATTATTTCAGGAACAAAATTGTCAGAAACTGCTGGTGACGAACTCCTAGATCAGTGGTTCTTAACCTTGTTGGAGGTACCGAACCCCACCAGTTTCATATGCGCATTCACCGAACCGTTCTTTAGTGAAAAATAAAATGTATGTTTTTTTCAAATTCAAGAAAAAGTCATAGGTTTTTTTTATTGGTGCACAAAATGAACCGTGCATGAACATCACCTTGTTCAAAGAACAAAACCAACACAGTGCATGAACTCACAACAAATTACACACCTTACACACATTACCATGAATTGATTAACGTGGACCCCGACTTAAACAAGTTGAAAAATGTATTCAGGTATTACCATTTAGTGGTCAATTGAACGGAATATGTACTGTACTGTGTAAACTGTACTGTTTCATATAATGTATTCTCTTCCTTTGCAATCTACTAGTAAAATTTCAATCGATCAATCAAACAACCTGCAAATCAGATGGAAAATTAGAGGCAACATTTTTTGGGGGTATCCATAATACGCCGATAGGGAGAAGTTTTTATTTACACGATAAGTCGGATGTGTCTTTACCTCCGTGGCGGAGGCTCCGCCGAACCCCTGAGGCCGACTCACCGAACCCATAGGGTTCGATCGAACCCAGATTAAGAACCACTGCCCTAGATGCAGAGATGTCAGGCGTAGCGCAGGAAAACATGACTTTAATGTAGAGATGTCCGATAATGTTTTTTTTGCCGATATCCGATATTGTCCAACTCTTAATTACCGATTCCGATATCAACCGATACCGATATATACAGTCGTGGAATTAACACATTATTATGCCTAATTTTGTTGTGATGCCCCGCTGGATGCATTAAACAATGTAACAAGGTTTTCCAAAATAAATCAACTCAAGTTATGGAAAAAAATGCCAACATGGCACTGCCATATTTATTATTGAAGTCACAAAGTGCATTATTTTTTTTAACATGCCTCAAAACAGCAGCTTGGAATTTGGGACTGAGGAATTGAGGTGTGTGTGTGTGGCGGGGGGTCGTGGGGGGGTGGGGGGTGGTAGCGGGGGTGTATATTGTAGCGTCCCGGAAGAGTTAGTGCTGCGAGGGGTTCTGGGTATTTGTTCTGTTGTGTTTATGTTGTGTTACGGTGCGGATGATCTCCCGAAATGTGTTTGTCATTCTTGTTTGGTGTGGGTTCACAGTGTGGCGCATATTTGTAACAGTGTTAAAGTTGTTTATACGGACACCCTCAATGTGACCTGTATGACCAAGTATGCATTGCATTCACTTGTGTGTGTGAAAAGCCGTAGATATTATGTGACTGGGTCGGCACGCAAAGGCATTGCCTTTAAGGCTTATTGGCGCTCTGTACTTCTCCCTACGTCCGTGTACACAGTGGCGATTTAAAAAGTCATACATTTTACTTTTTGAAACCGATACCGATAATTTCCGATATTACATTTTAAAGCATTTATCGGCCGATAATATCGGTAGTCCGATATTATCGGACATCTCTACTTTAATGTCAAAAGGAACTAGTGCCACTGGTAAGTGCACATGCAGGAAAGAGGAACCAGGAAACAGGCAACAGGAAACTGGATACAGGAAACAGGAATCAATCATCGAGCCCTGACTGGAGGGTGAGGCAGGTATAATCAGTAGCTTGATTGGCAACTGCAACCAGGTGTGCCAGGCTGCCAATCAGGGACAGGTGAGGGAAACGAGACATGCAGGAAGTGGAACTAAAATAAACACAAACTAAGGAAACACAACCAAACGTTAATGTGACAGATCGTCACAGTATCCCCCTTTAAGGACGGATTCTAGATGTCCCCCCAAAAAACAAGGTTCAAAAGTCACGGGAGGGTGTAGGGAGGAATGGTGGAGGGTCGCCAAACTGCGGCCCTGCCTCAAAAGGCCAACCAACAGTCAAGACCGTGTGCCCCCGCAGCCAGCGGGGAAGAGCCAGGTGGCGGCGACGCGTTGAACGTCGCTTTGATTGATTGATTGAGACTTTTATTAGTAGATTGCACAGTACAGTACATATTCCGTACAATTGACCACTAAATGGTAACACCCGAATAAGTTTTTCAACTTGTTTAAGTCGGGGTCCACGTTAATCAATTCTTGGTACGCTACATCTGGCGAGGCGGGCGACCATGGAATGATCACTCTCTTGGCTGATGAGGAGGAGGCATGTGGGCGTTTGATGGTCGCTTGTGCGGCAGGAAAGAATCTGAGTCTGCTCTCAGTGCTGCTGGAGTGATCACCAAGTGAGAAGAGATGACTGAGTCGGCAACCGGGTGTGAGGTCACGTGCAATCCAGGAACCATTTGGCGTGAAATGTTGCCTCGTTAGGAACGGCAGCATTCAGTGGGTGCCGATAAAGTGTCAGATTCAGTACCCATGTCTATTGCAAGTGAATGCCTTTTAATGCTCATCACAAACACAATCTCTTCTGGCCGACTGCATTTATTTTTAGAGCTAATTATGTGTCTCCCTCCAGTGTGGAGCCGCTCCCCAAAGCTAATAATAATCACCTCCAATATGGCAAATAAACTGCTTTTCTTCCAGGAGCATTTTCAGTGTCATGGTCAAGTAATATTATCAATGGAGGACGGACCTACACATCAAAAGCAAGCCATGAGCAGGCATGCTAATAGCTAAGCTAACCGCTAAACAAGCTTGAAACAATGCCAATAAATATGTGCTCAGAGCAATATTTGTATTTTCTTAAAAAAAATTTTTTTATCGTTTACGTTAATTATACGATAATTCCCTGAACACAGCATGACTTTAAGGATAAAACCAAAGGTTGTAAATGAGTTCTAACGTTTTGGCATGTTGGGGTGTTGTGCTTCTAAGATGCAGAGGACTTCAGACAGCTTGCAGGTAAGAAACTGTATTGATCTAATACTCAAGGCAAAATTTAAAACGCAGAGAAGCTTGAGGCTGACTTAACTGAGCAGACCTTAAACATGGAATCAAACAAGCATAAACTAGGACGTAGCGTGAAGCCAGACATAGTTGCATATTGCAAACAAGAATCCTGCAATGACTGCCGGGGTTAAACCGGTATAGGGTGAGTGATTAGTGATTGCAGCAGGTGGAGACACTAATCAACAAAACCGATGTGTGAACTCAAACACTCCTAGCAACGGGAATGTAAACAAAGGAGGGTAAGAACAGTACTAAACATAAAAGCTATGAAAATAACATCAAAAGCCTGACAAGACATGACCTGCAGCACAGGTCATGACAAAAGTAGTAGATTGTTTTGACTTTATTTTTTGTTATTGTGTACTATTGACTTTATTTCGACCAATAAAAGAGAATAAAGAACTAGTTTAAATAATGTGTGGATATTGTTTAAGTGTCAATAGCATTCACCATGAATACATACAACAATTGGTATTGGTACAGTATCAGCCATTCAGGATGGATTATCTGCACCGCTATTGCAGCATAAAACCCTGATCAGAACAACCCTACTGAATATATAATTGGTGCTTATGCAGTTAGTGGGACAACAAATGGTAGTAAATGCTGCACAATGACTAAATGGGCTTTAAGGTGTTTTTTTTTTTTACCAATCCCCTGCAGAGCAATTGATGCTACTTAATGTGTCTGTAGCTCGTTAAAAAGCCCACTTTCTGTGAGGTAAAGGTGATGAATTACGGGAGCACCTGGGTTCATTGCTTTTAGACGTATGAGCTAACACACTTTATTATGACGGATGTTCATATGGAGAGCACTTAGCAGAACTGGTTGACTACAGGGACAAGGCCAGTGTGTCATATCACGGTCTGACGCTCTTTTTTAAACTGTATTGCCGTCCCTAACACAGCAACAGCTGCCCTCTTAACACCGTTAGCAGCGAGGCGCTAAGATAGCCAGTCAGCACAGAAACATTTTTTTTTAGCACTTCCTCATTATGCACCAATAACAGTTACAGCAAGCAAATGTTGCATTCAGGAACACTCAGAATTATTAGCATCAAACATTACAGTTTAAGTAAGTTTTTGTATGCATGTGTTCTATGTTCTGTATTGTTGTGACAATTTGTTGTGGATTGTATTTTTAATTTTAAAATGTATTACATAGTTATTTAATTTGTATATTTAAAATATTTAAATTACTAGTATGTTCAACTTGAATGTCACCACAAAATTCCATAAAAGTTAAAGTTAAAGTACCACTGATAGTCACACACACACTTGGTGTGGTGAAATTACCCTCTGCATTTGACCTATCCCCTTGTTCCACCCCCTGGGAGGTGAGGGGAGCAGTGAGCAGCAGCAGTGAGCAGCAGCTGTGGCCGCGCTCGGGAATCATTTTGGTGATTTAACCCCCAATTTCAGCCCTTGATGCTTAGTGCCAAGCAGGGAGGTAATGGGTCCCATTTTTATAGTCTTTGGTATGACTCGGCCGGGGTTTGAACTCACGACCTACCGATCTCAGGGCGGACACTCTAACCACAAGGCCACTTTTTTTTTTCTTTTTTACTGTATATAAATGTTTTTGATTTTTAACGGTTTATACACTGGCACAATTTTAAAGTACCAATTTGGTACTAGTATCGGTTAAAATCCCTAATGTTAACACTACAGTGGTTACACAAAAAAGTTTAAATAAACAAATAGTTTGACTTCAATTAAAAGTTGTGACAACATTTTAATTTAAATTAAATTGTGTATCTTAAAAAAATAAATAAAAACATTTAAAAATTAAGGGTACATAAATGTAACTTTTCTGAAAGATTGAAATGATTATATTTCATGGTAAAGTCTAACTTTAGGAGGACAACAAATGCTAGTTCAATGTAGTTAAAGTTAATCATTCAAATTGTATTAATTAAATATGCATAATGTGCAGGACATTTTGCTTAGTAACACAAAAAGATTTTATATTTAACTTTATAGTGCATTTATACATTTCCTGGAATGGCCAAGTTGAAGCTTTTGATGATATATCATCCAGGTTTGTTGATATCATTTAGTGACGCTAATAGTTCACCAAGTTTGACTTTACTTTACAGTTTACACACTTACAGAGACAAAAGTAAAAGTTTGATGGTGAAAACGGATGAAACAAAATGAGACAGGTGGATAAAACATGCGGCTGTAAGGCAAAATAAGGAGAAAGGGCATAATGCAAAGGGACAAAGGACAGAGGGACACTGTCAGCGTATGGCTCGGAGTGCTCCGTAATGTCTGACTCCTCAGCCGCGAGTGATGGCGGACGTTGAGCATGCATCATTCTGCTAGCGGGCCCCCAATCCCACTGCGGGGGACAAGTGGTGATGAGAGGAGCATTACACATCCTGCTTGATCCGGACAGCCTCGCTAACCCTGCCAGAAACTATATTGTTCTGTAGCATGTTTGTGTAATTACTTTCCTCAGGACCGGTCTTTTTTCCTTTACTGCTTTCCAAAAGTTATATATCCTTTAAAGTATGTATCAGGAAATATCCCTGTCTACAGAAAAAAACACTTACGATGATTAAAAACTGTATGATTCTAGTACATACCCCGGCCAGTGTGTGTAGAGCACATAATGATGCCACAGAAGAAGACAGTTTGTAAACAGCAGAAAAGTAATCGGTCAAAACAAGTGCATGACCAAGGACCTACTTTGTTTGGTGGATCTAAAGGAGATTCTTAATTCTCATAACAAATACAGTAAAGTTCCTGTCAAAAATACCAATCTGCCTTTACCTAATACAATGGTACCTCGACTCACAAGTAACCCAACTTACAAGTAATTTGAGGTATGAGCTATCTCTCGGCTGGTTGTTATGCTTTAAAGAGGAACTACACTTTATTAGGTACTTTGCCCATCTTCCGCAATCCCTATTCTAAATAAGAACATACGTCTTTTTGTGCGTTGTTGATATTAAAAAACTGTTAACAAGAGACGGCTAACAATGCAGGTAATGGGGATATGATCTGTTTAACCAATAAAGTGTTCTAAAAACCTCCAACAATGTTTTATACACATGCTCCAAGTACACCAGTGCATCCAGAAAGTATTCACAGCGCTTCACTTTTTCCACATTTTATTATGGTACAGCCTAATTCCAAAATGGAACAAAGTAATTTTTCGCCACAAAATCCTACATACAATACTCCCTAATGACAATATGAAAAAGTTATTTTTTAGAACTTCCTGTAAATGTATTAAAATTAAAAAACAAAAACAAAATCACATGTACACAAGTATTCTCAGCATATATATACTTTATATATATATATATATATATATATATATATATATATATATATATATATATATATATTTACTTTATATATATATATATATATATATATATATATATATATATATATATATATATATATATATATATATATATATATATATATATATATATATATATATATATATATATATATACATACACACACATACATATACACATATACATACACATATATGTAAATACACAAATACACTTTTGTATACACAGGCACACACACGCACATATACAAATACACGTTTACACACACACATACATGCATATAGTACGTACACACATACATACATATATATATATATATACACACACATACATATATATATATATATATATATACACACACATACATATACATATAAATACGCATGTGTATATACACACACGCATACATATATATACACACCGGATTATAGGGCGCATTAAAGCTGTTATATATATATATATATACCGTAATTTCCAGACTATAAGCCGCACCTGACTATAAGCCGCACCAGCTAAATTTAGGGGAAAATACAGATTGCTCCATATATAAGCCGCACCCGACTATAAGCCGCAGGGTTTTGATGTGTAATTACTGTAGTGTATAGGGGTTCCTGCTACCACGGAGGGGATTGTCGGGACAGAGATGACTGTTTGGGGAACGCAAAGCGTCCCATTTATTAACAATAAATCTTTCAATCATTTAATCAAACTTTCAAATCTTTGACATGGCGAACAGCATTCGTGCAAAGTACAAATAATACAACGGTGCAAAGTAATACAAAGTGCTCGCCTATACGTTATAAAAATAACCAGCCTACCGGTATATGAAAAGTCAGTCTTTAATCATTGTGTCATCGTCTTCCTCCTGCGTACTAAAACCACCGAAATCCTCTTCGTCGGTGTCGGAGAAGAACAGGCCGTAAATAAGCCGCACCCTTATATAAGCCGCAGGGACCAGAACGGGGGGGGAAAAAGTAGCGGCTTATAGTCCGGAAATTACGGTATATTTTTTTTCTATATTGAAAACACTCACTTGTGGTCTACATCAGTGTCCCCAACCACCGGGCCACGGCCCGGTACCGGTCCGTGGTCCGATACCGGTCTGTGGTCCGAATGGTACCGGGCCGCACAAGAAATAAAAAATAAAAATAAAAAAATAACTTTTTTTTTATTAAATCAACATAAAAAACACAATATATACATTATATATCAATATAGATCAATACAGTGTGCAGGGATACAGTCCGTAAGCACACATTATTGTATTTCTTATGAAACCCCCCCCGCGCGGGACAAATTTTCAAGCGTTGACCGGTCTGCAGCTACAAAAAGGTTGGGGACCACTGGTCTACATAACATGTAATGGTGGTTCTTTGGTCAAAATGTTGCATAGATTATGTTTTACAGATCATCTTCAAGCCGCTTTCTGACAGTCGCTTCAGGATGCGCCGTTTTGTGGGCGATCTTATTTACGTGGCTCACCTTCGGTACAGTCTTCTCCCTGTCATCTTTGTTGTAGCGGTGTAGCGTGCAAGGACGGGAGTGGAAGAAGTGTCAAAAGATAGAGTTAACTGTTTTAATGACATTCCACCTTTACTTAAATCAATAACGGAGCAGCATCTCCTCATCCGTGGCTCACTCGTGCAATAACAACGCCGGAAATGTGTCCCGTGAAAAACTGTCCCGTGAAAAACTGTCCGACCAGAACTCTCTAATAACTAAAGTTCCTAGGGTGAATAATGTAAACTCACTATACCGGTATGTTTTAGCGCTTTCATTGGTTTATCGAATACGGCGTCGACACGGACTACAAAGGTGGACTCGCACGATTTTTCAGGACTTATGCAGATCCCAAATACAGATCAGCAGGTACCAGAAGGTAAGAAAAGTTGCTTTTGCATAATATTGCGAAACAAAACACCAGATAATATGTCTTACCTTATACACACACCATAATAATGCTTGTATGTTGAAGCACAGTAGAATCCTTCAAGCGGAGCAGCTTCATAGCTTACCAAAGTCATACTAAAACATTTTGATAGATTTTTGAGCGCCGTGTGTATATGTTCTATATTTTCAATGGAACATATAAAATGTTGGTGTTGTTTACTTGAGTCATATTGCAGTCTACACGTATCTCTTGTGTGTGACTGCCATCATATTGCAGTCTACACGTATCTCTTATGTTTGACTGCCATCTACTGGTCACCATGTACCAAATAAAATAGCTTTGAGGTCGCTAAGAAAAAACAGAATTATTCCGTACATTAGGCGCACTGGATTATAATAAAGTTTTGAGAAAAAAAAAGGATTTTAAGTGTGCGTTATAGTCCGGAAAATACAATAAGCTTGTAAGTTAAGGTATTACTGTAAAAGCAAATTGGCCATGGGACCCAAAGCATTGAGGAAATTGTGAATGATACATAATTCATGATTTGTTCATACTAATAGCAGCAGCAGGAAACAAAGACAAAAAGTCAAGGAAACACATAAAAAAAATCTGGTTATTTACTAGTCAGAGTGTGTAAGCCTGTTGAAAGCCACCTGGGTAGAGGCTGATGGGACAGAAATCTGTGACAGGATCAAGTCTGTGCTCAGTCCAGACAGGCCTGGCAGATGGAGAGAGCAGATTAGGCATACAAACGTTGCATCAAAAAGGCCTTTGATGCAACAGTCATGTTCTGGTGCCTTCTGACCGCTGCAGAGAGGAAGGCATTTTTTAAATTCTTTTTTAAGACAAAAAATGTTGCCAAGCATCACTAAAGACGCTAAAGAAAGTGAAATCTAGATGTGTGCTGCCATACACAACTTAAGGTAAGATGTGAAACTGCGAAACCCAAGCCTAATGAAGGCATCTGTTATAGCAAGTAGTAAACATCAGCACTGTGGACAAACACAATTCTCAGAATGTGGCTGTTGACTTCAGTCAGGAGGTGAATTTCATTCTGAAAGAGACTGAGGGCTGTAAAAAAAAAGCATATTTCCAGCAAAGGTGGAGTAAAATGTAATAATAAGGCACATCAATGCAACGTTTGTGCCCGCGTTCCCTGCGGGCAGGGTGTGTGCAGGAGCCGGCCATGAAGCAGCAGACAGGTGAGTGGATACCTCAGCTGGAATGAGTTATCTAATCACTTGTCTCTTTATTAGCAGCGTCGGAGACCATGAGGGGGAGGAGACTTGGGGAAGGAGGCCAGACAGCAAAAGCGCACAGCGAGACCAGACGGCTGAAAAGCACAGAAAAAAGACTTGAGCGAAAAGAAAGAAAAATAAAACTGTTGTGACTCTGCATCCGAGGGGCGTGACGGTGTCTTGTGGTCCGAGAAAGAACACCGTGGTAGAAGACCTTTACAGTTTGTTTTTGTCGTTTTTAGCCACGTATCCTTCAACGCTATATCACAGTACCGTATTTTCCGGACTTTTAGGCGCACTTAAAATCCTTTTTTTCCCTCAAAACTCGACAGTGCGCCTTATAACCCTGTGCGCCTATTGTAAAGAATAAGCTTACTCACCTCTAAGCTACTTTATAAGGTACATGGTGTAATGATAAGTGTGACCAGTAGATGGCAGTCAAACATAAGAGATAAGTGTAGACAGCACTATGATTGCAATTTCTTAGACCAGTTGATCTGCTGTTTTCTTTTCTCCTTTGCCCCCTCGCCGGGTTATTCCGGTTCCGGTGACCATAGATGAGATGCTGGCTGTACAGAGTTGGGAACCGGGGTGGACCGCTCGCCTGTGCATCGGTTGGGGACGTCTCTGCGCTACTGACCTGTCTCCGCTCGGGATGGTCTCCTGCTGGCCCCACTATGGACTAGACTCTCACTGTTATGTGGATCCACTAGGGACTGTACTTAGAGGGGGGGTTACCCACATATGCGGTCCTCTCCAAGGTTTCTCATAGTCATTCACATCGACGTCCCTTGTGTGGGCTCTGTGCCGAGGATGTCGTTGTGGCTTGTGCAGCCCTTTGAGACTTTTGTGATTTAGGGCTATATAAATAAACATTGATTGATTGATTGATTGAATATGTCTGAAGTAAACATCAACATTTTAAATGTTCCATTGAAAATATACAACATTACACACGGCGCACAAAAATCTATCAAAATGTTTTAGTACAACTTTGGTAAGCTATGAAGCCGCACCGCTTGAAAGATTATTGGCGCATTAAACATACGAGTATTATTATGGTGTGTGTATAAGGTAAGACATATTATCTGGTGTTTTGTTTCGCAATATTATACAAAAGCAACTTTTCTTACCTTCTGGTACCTGCTGATCTGTATAGTTCTTACTTATATATGTCAGTAAACTCGCCATGAAAACGCTAAAACATACCGGTGTAGTGAGTTTACATAATTCACCAAAGGAACTTTAGTTATTAGAGTTCTGGTCGGATGCTTTTTCACGGGACACATTTCATGTGTTGTTGTTTCTGGATGAGAAGATGCTGCTCTGTTATTGATTTAAGTAAAGTCTGAATGTCATTAAACAGTTAGCTCCATCTTTTGACACTTCTTCCACTCCCGTCCTTGCACGCTACACTGCTACAACAAAGATGACAGGGAGAAAACGCTGCCGAAGGTGAGCCACGTAAATAAGACCGCCCACAAAACGGCGCATCCGGAAGCGACTGTCCGTAAGCGGCTTGAAGATGATCTGTTAAACATAATCTATGCAACATTTTGACCAAAGAACCACCATTACATGTTATGTAGTCCACAAGGAAGTGTTTTACATTTAGTAAAAAAATGTGTGCCTTATATATCAGGGTTTCCCGCAGTGTTTTGTTGTTAAGGCGGCTGCCTTAACAACAAAGAGCCACCGCCTAAACTAAGGTCTTAACAAGATCTCCAGCCACATGTGCGCATTTAAAAAAAACTATTACTGAGTGTCATATGCATGTCAAAATACTGGGGGCGCTGTAGCCTAGGACTTAAGACCATTTTAGCCAATCAGAAACATCCAAAAGTTATTTCCGGAGGCGGCATATAGCAAAAATGGCGGTTCACGGCAAGAAAGAATTATATATGTGGACTGACATAGAAGTAGAGCTACTTTTAAGCATCGTTTTGGAGTTTAAAGTTAACAAAACTCAACAAAGTGTTGACTGGAAAACTTGCCATTCCAAGTATAGTGACATTCTTACCCTATTTTGGAGCGGTACGGACTTGGAGGGACATCTGAGTAATTTCCTCATCGGAAAGAGGACATCACAAAAACAACTATCGGCACTAAACTGAAAGCGATTCATGGAAAGTACAGATAATCAGTCGACGCAGGAGGAAGAAGTGGTTACGATAGAGTTGTTTTGCTGTACTTCGAACTATGCGAGCAGATCTCAGGCGGTTCTCCATCAACTACATCCATTCAATTTGGAATAGAAACATCAGATATTGACACAAGCTCTCACAGGAGTTCAGATTCTCCATTCACCCTTGACAGCCTGGTCACAGACAAAGATATGCCGAATGATGTATAAGAGCAGCAAGATTCCAATGGGAGCAATCCACAATCTTCTGTGGTGAAAGATACTTCAGGTATGTGGGCGCTAACTTCATTGCTAGGAAGTAATATTGTTAAAAGGCAGATAGTATATCTGGGGCATTAAAACATTTTTATATGAACTACACTGCAATTACAAATGCTTTCAGATGACCACTTTCAACAACGTGGAATCATATTTTGCCCATTCGTTTGAATATTATCATTGTTTGACCACAGTGTGACAAAAATACTTGCTTTGGAATCAGAAGTATAGATGGCAAGCATATATTAAAGGCCTACTGAAAGCCACTACTACCGACCACACAGTCTGATAGTTTATATATCAATGATGAAATCTTAACATTGCAACACATGCCAATACGGCCGGGTTAACTTATAAAGTGCAATTTTAAATTTCCCGCTAAACTTCCGGTTGGAAACTTCTATGTATGATGACGTATGCGCGTGACGTCACGACGGCAACGGAAGTATTTGTACCCAATGTGTCACCATACAAACTGCTCTGTTTTCATCGAACAATTCCACAGTATTGTGGACATCTGTGTTGGTGAATCTTTTGCAATTTGTTTAATGAACAATGGAGATTGCAAAGAAGAAAGTTGTAGGTGGGATCTGTGTATTAGCGGCTGGCTGTAGCAACACAACAAAGAGGACTTATTTGGATAGCAGACATCTGTGATCGGGTGAAGTCCTTCGCCGCGCCGTCGATTGCTGGAACGCAGGTGAGCACGGGTGTTGATGAGCAGATGAGGGCTAGCTGGCGTAGGTGGAGCGCTAATGTTTTTATCATAGCTCTGTGAGGTCCGGTTGCTAAGTTGCTAAGTTAGCTTCAGCGTCGTTAGCAACAGCATTGTTAAGCTTTGCCAGGCTGAGAATTATTAACCGTGTAGTTACATGTCCATGGTTTAATAGTATTGTTGATCTTCTGTCTATCCTTCCAGTCAGGGATTTATTTATTTTGTTTCTATCTGCATTTGAGACAGATGCTATCACGTTAGCTCAGTAGCTAAAGAGCTTCGCTGATGTATTGTCGTGGAGATAAAAGTCACTGTGAATGTCCATTTCGCGTTCTCGACTCTCATTTTCAAGAGGATATAGTATCCGGGGTGGTTTAAAATACAAATCTGTGATCCACAATAGAAAAAGGAGAGTGTGTGGAATCCAATGAGATCTTGTACCTAAGTTACGGTCAGAGCGAAAAAAGATACACTCTGCACTGCCTCTCTAGTTCTTCACTCTAACGTTCCTCATCCACAAATCTTTCATCCTCGCTCAAATTAATGGGGTAATCGTCGCTTTCTCGGTCCGAATCTCTCTCGCTCCGATGTAAACAACGGGGAATTGTGAGGAATCCTTCCTCCTGTGACGTTACGCTACTTCCGGTATAGGCAAGGCTTTTTTTATCAGCTACCAAAAGTTGCGAACTTTATCGTCGTTGTTCTATACTAAATCCTTTCAGCAAAAATATGGCAATATCGCGAAATGATCAAGTATGACACATAGAATGGATCTGCTATCCCCGTTTAAATTAAAAAAAATTCATTTCAGTAGGCCTGTAAAGTTCAGCTGTTTTAGATGTATTTAAATAGGGTTGTATTAAAAATGTGTTGAGCAGTTTCTTGTAATAAATAATATTGAGTTAAGTAAAACTGCAGTTGCATTAAATGTTGTTTTTTTCTGTCAAAATTAAAATACCTCGAAGTGCTCTATTGACACACATTGTTTCCCGACGTTGTTGGGGGCCATTTGACATGTTGTAAATAACATGTCACTATCTTACACCTGTGCTAAAGTGGGTTTATCCCAAATAATATATTCATGATTGTTCAATGTAATTTTGTAAAAATCGCCTCCCGCAACCCCGAAAGGGACAAGCGGTAGGAAATGGATGGATGGATGGACTAGGCAAAACTCAACAGCCACAAGCACGACATACTAAAACGAAAACTTCCAATCGAGACAAAGTAGCTGAATGCAGTAGAAGAAGATGCCCAGATAAAGAAGAGACTTCTGGACATGATGGAGACATCAGAGAAGCGATCGTCTGACAATTTAGACAAACTAACATCAAATTACTAAGTCAAAATATTGACTTACTAATAATGACATACTTAGTATCTCAGGTAACTAAGGCTGTTTTGTGTTTTGTTTGCGGAAAAAATATCGATATATATATCGTATATCGCCATTCTGCAAATGGAGCGGAAAACACAACCAAAAATTGTAGGCGTCTTTATTTCTCTAATATTTGTATTTTTTAATAAACAATGTGTTCAATGTAATCAGAGTCTGTAGTCTATTGCGCCCCACCTCCCCCACCCCCACCCAGGCTGTGGTGGCAGCGATGAGGTGGAGACGTGATGGCGACAGGCCGAGTTACACTGTTCCTTCCACCCACCCACCCCCTTCCCCATCCTGCTGCCTATCCCGGGCGACACCCTCTCCCACCACCTTAACTAACACATTTTCTGGGGGAAACACTGTACCGTATTTTTTGGAGTATAAGTCGCACCTGCTGAAAATGCTTAATATAGAAGGAAAAAAACATATGTAAGTCGCACTGGAGCCCGGCCAAACTATGAAAAAAACTGCGACTTATAGTCCGAAAAATACAGTATATGAAAAAAGATCAAAAATAGACCATTCATCGGCAGTGCGCCTTATAATTCGGTGCGCCCTTTGGTCCGGAAAATACAGTACTTGATTTTTGCCAGTGAAAGTATTTAATTAAATAAATCATTTCATTTAGTTTGTAATGTTGGGACTCCATTTTCCATAAACCTCCACTCCAGTATTTACTTGCATTCATTATACTGACATGACACCGGTTTACATTCCTTCATCAGTGATTGTTTCTTAGAACATGTCCACACGAACATTTCATAAACGCTGATTATCTCTGCATTTAGGCCTCTTGTCCACACGCAAAATCATACTTTTGTTCTTAAAAAATGCACTTTTGCAAAGCGAAGGGTTCAAAAACTCTCCCCTCAGTGTATGTGAGACATGTAATGACGTCACGGCTGGGCGCTGTCATTTCCAAAGCTCAGTACATAGTACACCACACTGCCTCGCTGGTTTTTAAACACACTAAGACTTACTGTATGTTTAAAACTTAAACTTACTATTTTTACACTCTACATTGATGGAAAAAACATCAAAATGGGCTTTGAAAGAAGCTGTGACACTGCCGCCAGCGCCAATGATAGTTTTGGATACGTTCGCTGTCAGACCTCCGGCTGATGGGACAACTTTGACAAGCAAACGGCGATTTATGTATTGCTTTTCAGGTTGACCTATGATGTCACACCAAAACAAGATATCTTGACGACTAAAGCCCAGTTCTTGTTGTGCTTGATGTAATGTTGGCACTGATGACAAATATGTTAAATAGCAGACTGCATCAAGAAATGATCTTAGATTGCGCTACGAACATGACATTAATACCAAGAAGGTCCTGGATTGAAAGCATTTTTGGACAGAGAATGGAAATAAAACTTTGGAATGTCTCAAAGTTTATTCAATGAGGTCTGGATTGATGAAATTAGTTTTGATTTCAAAAGAAATGACTCTTAGTGCAGACTTCAGATGGAGGTTGCTAACTTTAAACTTGCTATTTGTTGTGTACAATCTTGCCAGTTGTGAGGAATACAGAGTTACTGCTAACCAGTTTGGAGTACACAAATGCAGCATGAAAAGGTCTGTGTACGTCTTCTTTCTTGACTTGTAATATACCTGCTTCTTCATCTTACGTCTCACTCACCGGAAGTCCGAATGAAGCCAGGATCATACGTTTCCTTCGCTACCTTTTTAAATACATTTCGGTTTGTTTTTCTCTCTCATTGATGCACTTCAAAGTGTTACGTTATTTTAGTGAAGCATATAAACAGTCTCGACTATAGTGTTGTCCGATACCAATATTTTGGTACCGGTACCAAAATATATTTCAATACTTTTCGGTACTTTGATACTTTTCTAAATAAAGGGGACCCAAAAAATTGCATTATTGGCTTTATTTTAACAAAAAATCTTACGATACATTAAACATGTTTCTTTTTGCAAGTTTGTCCTTAAATAAAATAGTGAACATACAAGACAACTTGTCTTTTAGTAGTAAGTAAGCAAACAAAGGCTCCTAATCGTCATATATCTCTGACCTGCTACATGTCGCCACGCCCTCACGTTCCCTAAGATCTACTTCATCCATCCATCTCACTGTCCCCTTATTTAAAAAACTGTCCACCGTGGGTGCCCGAGCTTTCAGCCGCTCTGCCCCTCATCTTTGGAACTCATTACCACCAGACCTTCGTAACTTAGACTCAATATCCCTCTTCAAATCAAGACTCAAAACACACCTATTCCTGACTGCTTATTCATTGTAAATCTTATCGAAATTTGTTGGTGTTGTTGTTGTTGTTTTTATGCAATTGATTTTATTGTTTTGATTTTGTACGGTGTCCTTGAGTGCCCAGAAACGCGCCTTATAAGTAAAATGTTATTATTATTATTATTATTATTAATTTAGCTGCTGACATATGCAGTAACATATTGTGTCATTTTCCATGCTATTATTGTGTCAAAATTATTAAGGACAAGTGGTAGAAAATGAATTATTAATCTACTTGTTCATTTACTGTTAATATCTGCTTACTTTCTCTTTTAACATGTTATACCTACACTTCTGTTAAAATGTAATAATCACTTATTCTTCTGTTGTTTGATACTTTACATTAGTTTTGGATGATACCACACATTTGGGTATCAATCTGATACTAAGTACCGTATTTTCCGCACTATAAGGCGCACCTAAAAACCTCCAATTTTGTCAAAAGCTGACAGTGAGCCTTATAATCCGGTGCGCCTTATATATGGACCAATATTGAGCCTCCAACAGGTAAAAGTTTCAATCAATCAACCAATCAATCGCAACTCCGGTAAGCAGCCGCCAAATTCATTTTCCCCCGTAGAAGAAGAAGAAGCGTGTGGCGCATGCTGGGACAGTGTTTTCCATAAACTGCCAAGATACCTGTGGCGGTGGGGCCGTGGCTATGGGCGTGGCTATGGGCGTGGTCACCATGACATCATCGAGTAATTTGCATAATTTACTACAATGATTTGATTTTCTCTAAAAAGGCTCAAAAAATGTATACTTACTAATTAATAATAACAGTTTTGTTTTAAACATCCATTTTACAATATAATTACAACACTTTATGTACATATTTATATACAGATTTGAACAATAAGTTATTTACTGAAATATATTTATTAATTGTGGCTCTTACAAAAAATATATCTTATAAAATATAAAAGCTAAAATGTCTCAAAGCTCTGCCCCTTTAATTAGTGCATACTAAATAATTTAACTTTAGCCTACTACTACAACCATATTATTTACCAGCAACATAAAGTGAAACAGAGGCATAGGTGTCCTGCCACAGTCAGTAACAAATAAACAGAAAACAGTAGTGGTGGTAGATAGACACAGAGCTTCATCAAACATCTGATCCACTGAACAAAGAGCTCCAAAAATCTTGAACTTTAGACTGCCATCAGTTTTACTCCCTACACTTAACCATGTGTTTCCTACTGCCTGCAGACTTTGCACCCTTTGTTATATACACATGTTGTGTTTCTAATATAAATACATTTAATAAAGTAAAATACAAATAAGGCAACAAGAGAAGTATCCTACACTTCTCTTTTGTAAAGTAAATCTGAACAGCCGATATGGGCATCTACATCAACTATATGATTTGCCTGAGAAGCTGGAGAGGGCCAAAAAAAAAATTTAAAAAAAAAAAAAAAAATTAAAAAAAAAATAAATAAAAAATTATTTTTTTTATTTGTGGCGGACGTAATTCTTTCGTGGCGGGCCGCCACAAATAAATGAATGTGTGGGAAACCCTGTGGGATATATGACTGCGCGAGGCGTGCCGTTTCATTTCCATTTGTTTGTTTATGTAAAGACCCCAAAATGGCTCCTATTAAGAGACACGCTTACGACGCAGAGTTTAAACTTAAGACGATCAGTCACGCAGTAGAACACGGGAATAGAGCAGCAGCGACACTGACTCGAAATAATGACGACTTTGACAAGACTGAGCCGGGCATGTTGGATGCCGGGTTGGTGCACTAATTGTAAGTATATCTTGTGTTTTTTATGTTGATTTAATTTTTTTTTTTAAATAATAATAAAAAAATATTTTTTTTAAAATTTTTTTATTTCTTGTACCAATCAATCCACGGACCGGTACCGGGCCGTGGCCCGGTGGTTGGGGACCACTGCGTTAGATGACACCCTGTAGTCATGTGAGTGCCATTTGACTAATCATTGAGGAGATCACTTGAAACCGGGTTGTCCTTACTCACTCTATACACGACTTTGGTTTAAAGGCCTACTGAAACCCACTACTACCGACCACGCAGTCTGATAGTATATATATCAATGATGAAATCTTAACATTGCAACACATGCCGATACGGCCGGGTTAACTTATAAAGTGCAATTTTAAATTTCCTGCGAAACTTCCTGTTGAAAACGTCTATGTATGATGACGTATGCGCGTGACGTCAATGGTTGAAACGGAAGTATTCGGACACCATTGTATCCAATACAAAAAGCTCTGTTTTCATCGCAAAATTCCACAGTATTCTGGACATCTGTGTTGGTGAATCTTTTGCAATTTGTTTAATGAACAATGAAGACTGCAAAGAAGAAAGCTGTAGGTGGGATCGGTGTATTAGCGGCTGGCTGCAGCAACAAAACCAGGAGGACTTTGACTTGGACAGCAGACACGCTATCCGACGCTAGCCGCCGACCGCATCGATGAAGTCCTTCGTCGCTCCCTCGATCGCTGGAACGCAGGTGAGCACGGGTGTTGATGAGCAGATGAGGGCTGGCTGGCGTGGGTGGATAGCTATTGTTTTTAGCATAGCTCTGTGAGGTCCCGTAGCTAAGTTAGCTTCAATGGCGTCATTAGCAACAGCATTGTTAAGCTTCGCCAGGCTGGAAAGCATTAACCGTGTAGTTACAGGTCCATGGTTTAATAGTATTGTTGATTTTCTGTCTATCCTTCCAGTCAGGGGTTTATTTCTTTTGTTTCTATCTGCAGTTAAGCCCAATGCTATCACGTTAGCTCCGTAGCTAAAGTGCTTCGCCGATGTATTTTCGTGGAGATAAAAGTCACTGTGAATGTCCATTTCGCGTTTTCGACTCTCATTTTCAAGAGGATATAGTATCCGAGGTGGTTTAAAATACAAATCCGTGATCCACAATAGAAAAAGGAGAAAGTGTGGAATCCAATGAGCCAGCTTGTACCTAAGTTACGGTCAGAGCGAAAAAAGATACGTCCTGCACTGCACTCTAGTCCTTCACTCTCACGTTCCTCATCCACGAATCTTTCATCCTGGCTCAAATTAATGGGGCTTTCTTGGTCCGAATCGCTCTCGCTGCTGGTGTAAACAATGGGGAAATGTGAGGAGCCTTTCAACCTGCGACGTCACGCTACTTCCGGTACAGGCAAGGCATTTTTTATCAGCAACCAAAAGTTGCGAACTTTATCGTCGATGTTCTTTACTAAATCCTTTCAGCAAAAATATGGCAATATCGCGAAATGATCAAGTATGACACATAGAATGGATCTGCTATCCCTGTTTAAATAAAAACATTTCATTTCAGTAGGCCTTTAAGATTGTTATTACTTCCACAAGTGGTGGAAAAGTGTATTACAACTGAGTGTCACTGCAGCTCATACTTACAAAAGCTGAAAAATAGATATTTTTTGCTCGCGACCCAACAATGGGCCCTATGGTTAAAAAACTCTGCAGTAGACCATACACTACTGCCATCTAATGTCTTAAATTAAAAAAAAAAGTTTTTAATATTAAAGGAGTGACCATTTATCACACAGGTGTCAAACATACGGCCCGAGGGCTGGATCAGGCCCGCAAACATGTTATATCCGGCCCTCGGGATGAGTGTGCTAAGTATAAAAATTAACCTGAAATTCTTCAATGGTTGAAACTGCTGTTCTAAATGTGTCCACTGGATGTCGCAATAGCACTTATTTGTATATTTGTAGATCATGCTACATATGTACAAAATAAACCACATGATGTTAGTACATCAGTCGAGGAAAATGATCAAACTACATAAATAACATCCTGTAATTTGATTTTGATTTTTTTTAAAAATCTTGGTAGATTGAAAATTAACACCAATTGATGAACATTATCACATAACTTATTCAGAAAATATAAATAACGACAAATAAAGATAGAATACTATTAACCGCAACATGTAAGTGTAAAAAAAAATCCCAACTAATATTATGATTTGTACATTTTCAGAATGTGCTTGTTCTATTTTTAAACAATGAAAACAATCTGAAGTTGTCTTTATTTCTAAGTTATCGTGCCGTGATTTTACCGGTCCGGCCCACTTGGGAGTAGATTTTTCTCCATGTGGCCCCCGATCTAAAATGAGCTTGACACCCCTGATTTATCACCACATGAACACACACATGAGTACCAGAAATTGGCATCATACTAAAAATTGGTTCCGTTGACGACTGGTATCGATTTCAATGTGAGAGATCCCCACATTGTTTGCAATTTTAGAGATAAACATCCTGAAAATGTTGGTTTGATTACAAATTGTACAACCCCCATATAGGCTTATACTTACTTTATAAGCAAACTCTATAAAGTGGACTCCTGCTACCCCTTTTACAGATCTTCCAAGCCGGGGGACAAGAAATAAAATAATAGATCCCATATCTGTCACTCGGAAGTGGAGCCCCTCTGCTGTGTCCTTCTCAATTTGAGGGACGCCATGATGTATTTCCTCTTGTCACCTCCCTGTGAGCCATCGTGTCAGTCGCGAGTCACCACAGGTCAAGAACGCATGACTCGCAGATTCTAAAAGTCATTGCTGCGCTGCCTCTGATGGACTGTGGGTCTCTGGTGGGCTTCTGGTGCCATTTGCTGAATCCTTAAGCAAGTATTAGTTAGGATTACTGTGGCATCTGCTGCATCTCAGTGAAGTTAGCTGTATTTTTGACAGTGTTTGTAACGACTCAGACAAAATGAGGCATCATTAACATATGAATTGCTCATGGAGCTTAGTCAATCAAAACAAGAGTCAACTAAAAAGTAACTATGCCAACTGTGCTACTCCAAACGGTCACAGAATCAGAATTGCCATTTTCACTATGTTGACGAGATGAAATAAAATAAGGAATAATGATCAAATAAAATAGCTAATCCACGTATTATGTATCACAATGTGGTCCGTTTGACTAAGACTCATGCACTAAATTTCTCACATAAGTCAGCTCGAAACAAGCTTTCTACAAAACATGTAAACACCTTAAACTGATCGAGTTTGGCTTTTTAAAGGTCGGATTAACACATCTCGATTACGAATCATATAATCTAGGTGTGTTAAACCAGTGTTCTCTAATAGCTGTGCGCCAATCTTTGTGGGGATCAACACGCTGTTCTTGGCAATAAAACTATTCTGATTCTGATTCTGATTCAGCGGCAAAGAAGGACAAGCTGGAGGATGGAGGGGACTGTTTACACCAACAAGCTGTTCAGGCTTCCCCTTTTTAAAGGGTGAAGTTCTCCAAGGTTATTGTATTCTACAGCTGTCAGAATAAAGTATGGCACATTTTCTCAAGATGGTCCCACTGCTCACGGGCTTTTGTCCATTCTGCTACCCCTCCCAAGCGGAGTTGCTTAGGCTTCATCCAATTAGGGTTGTACGGTATACCGGTATTAGTATAGTACCGCGATACTAATAAATCATATTCGGTACTATACCGCCTCTGAAAAGTACCAGTTCGCGACACCAAACACAACCCCCCCCCCCAAAAAATGTAAACAAACGGCATTGGTTGATCGACACCTAACATCCACTGTAATGATACCAAGTACAGGAGCGTATCTAGTCGATACTACTATGATTGCTTTGATATTTTTTGGCATCACAACATCTACATCGGATTGATAACCAAATTTGTGGTATCATTCAAAACTAATGTAAAATATCAAACGATAGAAGAATAAGTGATTATTACATTTTAACAGAAGTGTAGATAGAACATGTTAAAAGAGAAAGTAAGCACAAGTAGATTAATAATTCATTTTCTACCATTTGTTCTTAATAATTTTGACAAAATAATAGAATGGAAAATGGCACAATATTTTACTACATACATAAGCAGCTAAATTAGGAGCCTTTGTTTGCTTACTTACTAATAAAAGTTGTCTTGGATGTTTACTATTTTATTTAAGGACAAACTTGCAATAAGAAACATATGTTTAATGAACTGTAAGATTTTTTGTTAAAATAAAGCCAATAATGCATTTTTTTCTGGTCCCCTTTATTTAGAAAAGTACCGTAAAGTAGCGAGAACAATTTTGGTACCGGTACGGTACCAAAATATTGGTATCGGGATAACACTACATCCAACTAAACCGAGAATTAACCTAAGTGTGTGTGTGTGTGTTTTTGACACAGACATAGACACGTCCACTTTCACTTCATCTCGTACCTGACACCTCCTCTCACCATCGAAACTAAAGAGTATGTGTACAAACAGGGTGGATGCATTGTGTTTGGCTCCTCAACCAGAACAGTGTGTACAGGGAACTGTTCTACTAACGTGGGGATATATTCCTCTAACAAAGCATGCCAATTAAAGATATAGAAGCTGAAATAAGTCAATATTTTAAAAGTATATAATAAAAAACTGTCATACTCACTGTGTCATTCTTTTTTCTTTTACTCTTACAGTATATATGTTTTTTCTTTATTGAGTGTACGTAATAGTATACAAACCAATAGTATTGGGAACAGAATTAAATCTACAAAAAAAGGTACAAAAACACAACCATCACATACAAACACATGGGCCTGATTTACTAAGATCATAATACCACGCGCTAAATAGTGTGTGCAATCTATAAAAGTGTGAGTACACTGTATGTATGTTATGTCTGTGTTGATCATGTTTTTGTTTGGCCATGTGCTGTTTGATTTTTGGACGCTTTTTAGTTCCTGGTTTCACTCTCTTGTTTTGTCACCATAGCAACCATTAGTTTCACCTGTTTCACATTTTGAGTCACGCACCTGTTTTCACTAATTAGGTCCCTATTATTTAAGCCCATTGTTGCCAGGAAGTCAGCCTGGCGACATAACTCTGCTCACTTCATGCCATGCTACTTCTGTACCTTCATGCTACCATAGTTCCATGCCAAGTAAGTTTTTGTTTATTCATGTCACGTTTAGCAGTTCTTTTGTTTCATGTCCTTAGTCTACGTTAAGTGTAAGTTTTTGGTTTCATTAGTCAAGTTTGTTCTCCGCCTTTTGTTTGCTCCCTTTTTTTGTAGTTTGTTAGTGTTAAAATAAATATGTATCTACCTTCACGCCATGTCCAGTCCAACTTTACTTGCATCTCGGGAAAACGAACAATCCACAGTCCACGTCCTGACAATGTACAACTGAAAAGTGCTGCAAACCGCCTTATTCAAATGAGGATTTTGCATCTACTGTACGGGGCATCACCACGGAGACACTCGATCATTTACAGCACATTGGATTTATCATGCGTTTTGCTATGTTTTCAGACATGCAGGAGGCGTCTTGCACTTTTTATGGGCATTTTAGACACAGTCCAAAGTGCATCTACAATGCAACCCAATTTTTTTCCTTTTTCCTTTCAGCACCCTAAGGTGCGCTCATGGGACAGAGGGTGCACTTACCGTATTTTCCGCACCATAAGGCGCCCCGTGTTATTAGCCGCACGTTTAATGAACGGCATATTTCAAAACTTTGTTTACCTATTAGCCGCCTCGTGCTATTAGCCGCACCTACGCTACGCTAAAGGGAATGTCAACAAAACAGTCAGATAGGTCAGTCAAACTTTAATAATATATTACAAACCAGCGTTCTAACAACTCTGTTCACTCCCAAAATGTAATGTGCAAAAGTGCAATCACAAAAATAGTAACACTCAAAATAGTGCAGAGCAATAGCAACATCAATAACTCAACGTTGCTCATACGTTAGTGTCACACGACACACAAAACAAACATTTAAAGCTCACTTTCTGAAGTTATTACTCATCCACAAATCCCTCGAATTATTCTTCTTCGGTGTGCTTCACTTGTTTTTTGACACCATCTATGATGTGGACGCGCATGCAGTCGTAGATCAACAGGAACGGCGCTGCGTGAAAAAAGTCACCCGGTGTCTTCGCGTAAACGTCTATCAACCACTCGCTCATCTTTTCTTCATCCATCCATCCCTTCGAGGTAGCTTTTATGATGACACCGGCTGGAAAGTTCTCTTTTGACAAGGTCTTCCTTTTGAATATCACCGTGGGTGGAAGTTTCTGGCCGTTAGCATGGCAAGCTAGAACCACAGTAGGACGACTTCTCATTCCCTGTGGTGCGAATTTTCACCGTACGTGTTCCCGTTGTATCCACAGTGCGGTTCACATGAATATCAAAAGTCAGTGGAACCTTGTACGCGTGTCTCTTAGTAGGAGACATTTTGTTGTCTTTACAGAAATACACAAATGAAATGAAACGTAATATCCGCGCGCTTCTTCTTCTACGGGGGCGGGTGCTCACCTTGGCGGTTGCTTACCGTAGAAGAAGAAGCGCTTCCTCTTTTACGGGGAAAAAAGATGGCGGCTGTTTACCGTAGTTGCGAGACCTAAACTTTATGAAAATAAATATGAATATTAATCCATATATAAGGCGCACCGGGTTATTAGCCGCACTGTCTGCTTTTGAGAAAAATTGTGGTTTTTAGGTGCGGCTTGTGGTGCGGAAAATACGGACTTGGGCTCAAGAAGCAGAAAAGTGCATTCTTCAAAACATCTTTTTTCATATGGGAGATATGTTAATAATATATATTATAGATGAAAGACAAACTGCATTAAAATAACGCATCAATTACATTTGTTTTAATCAGCCCCTTAAAGGCCTACTGAAACCCACTACTACCGACCACGCAGTCTGATAGTTTATATATCAATGATGAAATCTTAACATTGCAACACAGGCCAATACGGCCGGGTTAACTTATAAAGTGCAATTTTAAATTTCCTGGGGAACTTCCGGTTCAAAACGCCTTTGGGGATGACGTATGCGCGTGACGTCAATCGTTGAAACGGAAGTATTCGGACTCCATTGAATCCAATACAAAATAGCTGTTTTCATCTCATTCTGGATGTATTCTGGACATCTGTGTTGGTGAATCTGTTGCAATTTGTTCATTGCATTATGGAGAAAGAAGCTGAGCAAGCAAAGAAGAAAGTCGGTGCAAAGCGGAGTATTTTGCGAAGGAAGTCAGCAACACAACACAGCCGGTGTTTCATTGTTTACATTCCCGAAAGATGCAGTCAAGATCGAAGAACTCGGACAACAGAGACTCTTACCAGGAGGACTTTGACTTCATTAACAGACGCAGACGCGATACCGTGAGTACGCTTCCAAACATTTGATCGCTTGCTATAACTAGCTCGAGCTAGTAGCTAGTAGCTAGGAGCTAGGAACTAGCATAACAAACACCTAGGTGTTTGTTATTGTTTGTTATGCGGGATTAATTTGTGGCATATTAAATATAAGCCTGGTTGTGTTGTGGCTAATAGAGTATATTTATGTCTTGTGTTTATTTACTGTTGTAGTCATTCCCAGCTGAATATCAGGTCCCACCAGCGCGCTTCCAAACATTTGATCTCTTGCCTGTACGTGCGTGTCATGTACGTAACTTTGGTTAAATATATAAGCTTTAATGAACCTTGGGTTAGGTGAACGGTTCTTTGGGCTGAGTGAGTGTGTCTGTTGTGCAGGTGTTTGAATTGTATTGGCTGGTTATATATACGGGATCCCGTCCATATTACCCGCTCGAGCTATAACTAGCTCAAGCTAGTAGCTAGTAGCTAGGAGCTAGCATAACAAACACCTAGGTGTTTTTATGTGGGATTAATTTGTGGCATATTAAATATAAGCCTGGTTGTGTTGTGGCTAATAGAGTATATATATGTCTTGTGTTTATTTACTGTTTTAGTCATTTCCAGCTGAATATCAGGTCACCCCCGGTGTCTTCCCTATTTGAATCGCTTCCACTCCCCACTAGTCCTTCACTTGCACTTTACTCATCCACAAATCTTTTTTCATCCTCGCTCAAATTAATGGGGAAATCGTCGCTTTCTCGGTCCGAATCTCTCTCACTTCATGCGGCCATCATTGTAAACAATAGGGAACTTTGCGTATATGTTCAATTGACTACGTCACGCTACTTCCAGTAGGGACAAGCCTTTTTTTTATCAGATACCAAAAGTTGCGATCTTTATCGTCGTTGTTCTATATTAAATCATTTCAGCAAAAATATGGCAATATCGCAAAATGATCAAGTATGACACATAGAATAGATCTGCTATCCCCGTTTAACAAAAAAAAATTCATTTCAGTAGGCCTTTAAGTCACCCACTATGCAGCTATAAAATTATAAAAGGATGTTGCTGCTGAATAGACTATATGTAATATTTTTCATTTCTGACAGACCATGCCAATACGTTTACACACATATGTATGACGGAGGAATATCGGTCATTTTTCTGTCTTTGCTGCAGCTTCACTGATCCTGCAGCCATCCCTGTGTGTAACTCGGTTTGCATGTACTTTTCAGACATGCTAAATAAAACAATATATTTTCATCTTCTCCTCCCAATAATGTGGACATGCTGACGATCTGCATACATTCTGCATATTAATGAAGACAGACACAAAATGGATGGCGCGCCTTACTCTGCTCATTTAACGGACGCAATCCATTTTGCTAACGTTTAGTAAGTCAACTTTGCGCTTGTTTTAGTACACGCAAACCTTTAGTAAATCAGGCCCTAAGTGCAATGGCACAAAATAAAAAAGACAGGTACAAAAAAATGTCAACATTTTTTAAGAGGTTTTTCAGTTTCCAGTTTGCTAAACAGATGAACATGTTTTAATAATGTATTGTTCTGTTTGACCGTTTGGATTTGCGGCTATAATATTCTGCATGGCTAAGAAAAAAGTAAAAAATACAGTATATATATATATATATATATATATATATATATATATATATATATATATATATATATATATATATATATATATATATATATATATATATATATATATATATATATATATATATATATATATATGTACGTATATACAGTATGTATGTATACGGTATATTTGACAATATAATTAGTGTTTCTATCTATATCCAAATAAAACATATGTTTTCTTTATCTACTTAAACCCTTGCTATTTTATTAAAAAAGTAATGAAATTTCAAAACATGAGAGGTGTGAGTGTATGCATTCAAAAAATAGGTGGCGAAAAGTTTCGTCAAGAAGGTTAACAAACGCACATACTGGATAAAAGTTATTGATTCATCTTCTTAAATCCCCACTTGTTTTGCCTCAAGGAAGACCACGTTTCCAATGAGGACCAGCGCATAATGTCAAAATGACACGATACTACCACAACGATTCAGTATGACTGATCTTTCCACAGTAGGAACCTAGAAAATTTTCTCAAACTTTACATTTGAGGTTTGCAGTCATCGCATTGTTTTTCTTTATACAGTACTTATGAGTTTGTCTGGTCGTGTTAGTGTGGAACTGCAAACTATCAAGCTGGTGGCAATTTATGGCTACCACGCAAATTTCCGATAGCTAACATTATCATTATCATTTTGATTTGAGCATTGAAAATTACTCACTAGTTCAGCAGGAACAGAGCTAAGGCAGCATCGGTCTGACATCCCTCCCCGTCTGAGAGCTCACGCCAACAAGTGAAAGCCGGGCCAATGTTAATTCTTGACTGTATGTACCTTTCAGCATTAATGGTGCCTTCACAGATGTTTATGTTACCCATGCCTTGGGCACTAATACACCCCCATACCATCACAGATGCTGGCTTTTGAACCTTGCACCTTTAACAGTGTGGATAGTTTAATTCCTCTTTGGTCCGGAGGACACAACGTCCACAGTTTCCAAAAACAACGTGCCAACTTCATTGGTATTGTACAATAATATACAAAAAAACAATGAACATCAAAGAGAACTGGTAGTATACGATACAAATACCATGATGGTGTGGATAACATCGATATTTGGATCAATCTGCCCACCTCTAATGTACAATAATTCCAGTAGTAAATTCTTAGTAGTGAATTGATGACACAACATCAGAAATTAATCACAAAAATACTGAACAATACTAACCTCATACAGTTCACAGCCATTCATTTAATATATCAATTATATTTAACTATTTCAAATCATGAAACTATTTTTTTTACACACACCAACTGCTGTGACTGTATTATCTGTATTAGTGAACAAGTGTTGAAGAGACCAACAAACAACCAAATAACAATAAAGTAATGAATGCTCTGTAGTTAATTTGCGTCTCAGTGGGTTAATCCGAAAATAATGGAATAAAGGAATAATATGAAACAGCGCTGTTTTACCCCACATAACTGCATCATTAAATATGAGCTGTAAATATGCTGTGAAGTGTGAATTGCTTGGTTGGAACTGAAGCTATTTTTAGCTTGAAAATGTGAAAAAGCTCCAAAGAAAAAGTTTCATTTGAAGTCAGTCACCTCAGTAAATATGAATGTTAGGAGTGTTACACACTATTTCCAACTTAAAGAGCGGCTAAAAACACAGACGCCCAGAATGTAACACGCACGCCGACTCGCTCCCACGGGATGCTCCGGAAGCTGGTGGGGGTAAAGGGGCGAGCCACGGGTCATTAAAACCTTGTTAATCTGTTCCCTTTAGTGGCATAAACCATTTGAGAGGAGATTACAACCATTCTGCCAAAGTAAGAACATGGAACAAACACGGGACACAGACGGACAGCCAAAACTGTCACCCCATGAGCTGAGTAGCAATTTTAATTGTGATTGAAGCAAACACCAAAACTGAAAATTGAAACCATTTTGAGTTTGTCAGGAAATTCCACATTCATCCTACAATATACCTTGTCCATTATGTTAAAAAAAAATATTGGACAGTGGTTTGACTTTGACATAGTATTCTTTACAAGTAGTGATTGCATATACAGTTGTACTTTACCGTAATTTGCGAGAACAATGTGTTTCACAATGAAGCTCGTAACTCAAAACACTCCCATCTCGAAGCAGCCCTGCCCATTGAAACAAACGTGTGATACATTGAATCCCTACCAAAATACCCCAACTTTAACATGTAAAAACTACAAACTTTTCGATAAGAAATATTGTTTGAAAAACATAACAATAGCATGTACTACAAATACCGTATTTTCCGGATCATGAGGCGCACCGGATTATAAGGCGCATTAAAGGAGTCATATTATTTTTTTATTTTATTTTTTTTAATTGAAACACTTCCTTGTGGTCTACATAACATGTAATGCTGGTTCTTTGGTCAAAATGTTGCAAAGATTATGTTTTACAGATCATCTTCAAGCCGCTTTCTGACAGTCGCTTACGGATGTGCCGTTTTGTGGGCGGTCTTATTTACGTGGCTCACTTCGGCAGCGTCTTCTCCCCGTCATCTTTGTTGTAGCGGTGTAGCGTGCAAGGACGGGAGTGGAAGAAGTGCCAAAAGATGGAGCTAACTGTTTTAATGACATTCAGACTTTACTTAAATCAATAACGGAGCAGCATTTCCTCATCTGGAAACAACAACACCGGAAATGTGTCCCGTGAAAAACCGTCCAACCAGATCTCTAATAACTAAAGTTCCTTGGGGGAATAATGTAAGGCTGCAGCTAACGATTATTTTTCTATCGATTAATCTATAGATTATTTTTTTCGATTAATCGGTTAATCTATAGATTATTTTTCCTTTTACCGATTATTTTTTTTATTCAAAATGAAGATGAAAAAATAAATGTAGGCCCGTTTTTTCAAAAGGCATGGCTTTTATTTACAAAAAAAAAGAAGTATGGCCACTCAGTCAACATTGACAACAACATGACTAAATATTCTGTAACAATGTAAACATTTAAAACTTTTAACATTTAACAAAATTAAAAGTAGCTTATTTGCTTTTTAATGTGCAAATATAAAAGTCAACATCCAGTGCAAATCTTAATATTCTGCAATAGTATAAGCATTTCAAAAGTAAAAGTATTGCTTATTTTGCTTTAAAATGTGCAAAAATAAAGATAAACATCCAATACAAAAAAGTGCAAAACGAAATATTCTGTAACAACAGTGTAAACATTTCAACAAAAGTGAAAGTATTGCTTATTTGCTAAAATGTGCAAAAATAAAGATAAACATCCAATACAAAAAAGTGCCAATCTAAATATTCTGGAGCACTGTAAACATTAAGTATTGCTTTTAAAATGTGCAAAATAAACATCCAGTCCAACACAGTACACAATAACCAAGTCTACTCATTCCAGTGAGTGACTAACAGTTGTAATGAAGAAAGGTTAGCATGTGTACATGCTCTGGTTCTTTTCTTGTTTACAATATTCCCAGCAGCTGAAAATAGGCGCTCAGAAGGGGTCGATGTGGCTGGAACTGAGAGGTAATTAGCCTTCACCTCAAGCCAGGACTTCGAGTGAGCTGAGCTGCAGTTTATATTTCTAGAAGGTCAACGGGCTCATAGTGATGTTACTAGTAGTTGACTGGGAGGTGTTTATTATCATTTGGGGAGAGTCCGCTGCGTGATGCTCACCTGCTAAACACCTATCTGCTCCACGCTGAAGCGCTGACTACATGCGCTCTGAATACACACTGATTGGCTGATAATGCTTCGTGTGTACCAATCAGATGGTTGTGTGGGTGGGACAATGCTGCGTGTGTACCAATCAGATGGTTGTGTGGGTGGGACAATGCTGCATGCTGAGACAGAGGCAGAGGAGCGAAGCAGCTTGTTAAGACTTTAGCAGCTAAAGTTAGCTTTAGCTTAGAAACTCGTTCGGTACACCCCCGTGCCGAACCGAAAGCCCCGTACCGAAACGGTTCAATACAAAACACGTACCGTTACACCCCTAGCAGATACAAATGACACATTCATGTTTTTGTGTAATGATGACAACGTATGCTCGCGCGGACGATTGACTAGTTGATGGTTTTCTTTTCAAATGTTCGTTCATAGCCGTTGTGCTGCTATGATAGGCCATTTCCGCTCGACACAGTGTGCATACAACAACATTATTAGGCCGTTTATTGAAATACTCCCACACTTTTGACCACTTTTGGCATGCTTTTCCCCCCTCGCTCGCACCGCTCGCATCGTCTGCTTTGATCGTCTGCTTTGCGGTCCGCCATGACGGTAGTGTGACGTAAATATGCGACGCGTCGACGCACAAAAACGGCGTCGACGTATTTACGTAACCGATGACGTCGACTACGTCGACGCGTCGTTTCAGCCTTAGAATAATGTAAACTCACTACACCGGTATGTTTTAGCGCTTTTATGGCGAGTTTACTGACAGATATAAGTAAGAACTTTACACTACTTTATATTAGAAATGGCAACAGTAGAGGAACAATGTCACATAAGAAGATAGAGGAAAAAGAAGAAGCTTATCGACGCACGGACGCGCTGAATTTTTCAGGACTTCTACAGATTCTAAATACAGATCAGCAGGTACCAGAAGGCAAGAAAAGTTGCTTTTGCATGATATTGTGAAACAAAACGCCAGATAATATGTCTTACCTTATACACACACCATAATAATACTTGTATGTTTAACACGCCGACAATCCTTCAAGTGGTGCGGCTTCATAGCTTACCAAAGTCGTACTAAAACATTTTGATAAATTTAGTTTGTTTCTCTGATTGGGTAGCTTGGCTTCGTCTGCTTCACACTAACATTCTTTTTCTGGTTGTTGGAAGGGAGGATTGTGTCGATTTCCGAGTGGTCTTATCCAAAGTTATGTTTGTTTCTTGTGTAAACGAAGCAGTGTGAACTCTATATTGCTGAAACAGCCCAGTCCTGTGACAAACAGTACTTCAACCAGCGGTTGGAATCCTTACTCAAATAGTTAAAGTGCTTCTCTAATGCTGACAATATTGACATTTATTTCTTAGTTCTGGACCTAAAAATTCTAAAAGTCTATGGGTAACATTCCTCCCAAAATAGTTTCAACACACTTTGGAACGCCCATTTTTAGCTCTAAAATGGGGACGGGCCTGCATGAGCGTTGCTGACGTCACCTACAGAAAACTGGAGGCAACTTCATATTGCGTAGTATGTGTTTTGATTGCATTTTCATCCCAAATTATGTTATTTTCATGCACATTTTGAAGGAATTGTCAAATACCTCTGCCAGAGGCATTGCTGCAGGTTGTATCAATACAACTAAAGAAGGAGTCAGCCTGCATACATTTCCAAATTATGGGAAATTGAGGAAAGTATGGACCTCTCCAGTCAAACTGACTTGGGCAAAATTGGAGGGACCAAACCAGAGGAGTGTAATTTTAATGCTTCTGACTTCGATGGAGAAGGGTTTTGGTCTGAGTTTGGATGGAAACAATTTAAAAGAGTCAAGCCAAATGCTTTCTCCAGAATCAGGAGAAAGAGAGGGAGTAAGGGGAGAAAGACTCGCTAGCGTCTATTTTGCGTCCCCTTCTACTGATGCTTGAGGAAATCCTGAAAGAGCATGAGGTTATGGTGTTTATGGATGAGGCCACTGTTTTACATATTTCTATGCTGATAATGGTAACATATCAGTTTTGAAGTAATCGTGGACCACGGTAACAAAAACATGTAATAAATTGATCAAAATAATAGTTTTAAATGCCTTTGTCCACACTGTCTATGCAGGGATATGGCCTCCAGTTCTGTAGATGACGTCACACTAGGAGGTGGAGGTGGTATCAAGTCTGACAATAGAAATGTAAAGGTGGCGTTCTTAATACAGTTCGTTATGTACCGATTACTCAAAAACCAATTGACATTATGGGAAATGACTGTCAGATTCATTTTCAGGAGCAAAAAATACATAAAGAGAACATGTTAGTTAAATTTCAGTCATCTGGACACTACGGGTCTTTAAAGTTTTATGGTTGTGAGAGTTCGACTCCTTACTTCATACGTTAGAACTCTTTATGTTTCAGGTCAATGAATGTTAAACTAATTCAAAAGCCTCCTACATTAAGTATAGACCCCCTGGGTAATCAGTATTAGGACAGTAGAATATCATTCCTTTAGAAATACTCATAAGAATGTTGAAAACATTGACAAAGGCAGTGTGTTTTGCAGCTGCAAAGCAAACACATGCGGATACAAGGCAAAAAATATATGTAAATAATATATGAAAATATATGAAATAATAAAAGTTGATTCCAGTAATATACTATGGCAGACGTGGGCATTCTGCGGCCCGCGGGCCACATCCGGCCCTTTGTGCATCCCTGTCCGACCCGCGTGAGGCCAATCATAAATTACAAAATAAATTTTAAAAAGTATCTATGTCAAGTGTGCAATACAACGGTGCTGCTTTTGTTTTGAAAAGCGTTATTTGTATTACTTCCGTGTGGACGTATGCGCGTGTGTGATTGTGAGTGAATGTGAACAGCTGCAATCACAAATTAAAAAATAAAGTTGAAAAAACATCAATGTCGTGCACGCAATACAACTGTGCTGCTTTTATTTTGAAAAGTGTTATTTATGCGCGTATGTCCGTGTGTAACCTGTGAGTGAAGGTGCACAGCGACAAGTGATGCACGGTTTACACCCGAGGCGCTAAAAAGAGAAAAGTTGATGACGAATGGCGTGTTTTCAACAAGACATGGACTGCCAAATAAGGTTCCCTCTAAGGTGCGCGCCCTCTAAGCGTCCTCTGCGCACAGCAAATATATGCCGCGCACCAAATCAAACCCATCTGAATTCTAAACAAAATAAACACATTTATTCTGTGTAATTTTGCAATGCAACTTTGAGTGACAGTGACAACAAGCGGCCCTAACGGTGTTCGTCAACACCGTTCAATTGAACACCGTTCAATTATTGTAACGTCTATCGAGATGCTTCGAGGCCAGGAATTATATTGATCACTTTATTGAGCAAAATTCTTTATATTCCGCCATAACCACACCAAAAACATGAGTAAAACACTTCTATCTCGAAAAACTAGTCATTTTCTGCCGTACAAACCAGGCCAAAAGCAACTTGTCATCTGTCACCAACACGCATACCACTAAACCACGAGTGCGTTTATGGCCACACAAAAAGTCGGACAACTCAAACACAACACAAAGTTACACTATGACTCATCAGTCATACGTGTGCTTATTTTACTGTCATCCATCCATCCATCCATCCCATCCATCTTCTTCCGCTTATCCGAGGTCGGGTCGCGGGGGCAGCAGCTTAAGCAGGGAAGCCCAGACTTCCCTCTCCCCAGCCACTTCGTCCAGCTCCTCCCCAAGGATCCAGAGGCGTTCCCAGGCCAGCCGGGAGACATAGTCTTCCCACCGTGTCCTGGGTCTTCCCCGTGGCCTTCTACCGGTCGGACGTGCCCTAAACACCTTTCGTTCGGGTGGCATCCTGACCAGATGCCCGAACCACCTCATCTGGCTCCTCTCGATGTGGAGGAGCAGCGGCATTACTTTGAGCTCCCCCCGGATGGCAGAGCTTCTCACCCTATCTCTAAGGGAGAGCCCCGCCACCCGGCGGAGGAAACTCATTTCGGCCGCTTGTACCCGTGATCTTGTCCTTTCGGTCATAACCCAAAGCTCATGACCATAGGTGAGGATGGGAACGTAGATCGACCGGTAAATTTAGAGCTTTGCCTTCCGGCTCAGCTCTTTCTTCACCACAACGGATCGATACAGCGTCCGCATTACTGAAGACGCCGCACCGATCCGCCTGTCGATCTCACGATCCACTCTTCCCTCACTCGTGAACAAGACTCCAAGGTACTTGAACTCCTCCACTTGGGGCAGGGTCTCCTCCGCAACCCGGAGATGGCACTCCACCCTTTTCCGGGCGAGAACCATGGATTCGGACTTGGAGGTGCTGATTCTCATCCCAGTCGCTTCACACTCAGCTGCGAACCGATCCAGCGAGAGCTGAAGATCCTGGCCAGATGAAGCCATCAGGACCACATCATCTGCAAAAAGCAGAGACCTAATCCTGCAGCCACCAAACCAGATCCCCTCAACGCCTTGACTGCGCCTAGAAATTCTGTCCATAAAAGTTATGAACAGAATCGGTGACAAAGGGCAGCCTTGGCGGAGTCCAACCCTCACTGGAAACGTGTCCGACTTACTGCCGGCAATGCGGACCAAACTCTGGCACTGATCATACAGGGAGCAGACCGCCACAATCAGACAGTCCGATACCCCATACTCTCTGAGCACTCCCCACAGGACTTCCCGAGGTACACGGTCGAATGCCTTCTCCAAGTCCACAAAACACATGTAGACTGGTTGGGCAAACTCCCATGCACCCTCAAGGACCCTGCCGAGAGTATAGAGCTGGTCTACAGTTCCACGACCGGGACGAAAACCACACTGTTCCTCCTGAATCCGAGGTTCGACTATCCGACGTAGCCTCCTCTCCAGCACACCTGAATAGACCTTACCGGGAAGGCTGAGGAGTGTGATCCCACGATAGTTAGAACACACCCTCCGGTTCCCCTTCTTAAAGAGAGGAACCACCACCCCGGTCTGCCAATCCAGCGGTACCGCCCCCGATGTCCACGCGATGCTGCAGAGTCTTGTCAACCAAGACAGCCCCACAGCATCCAGAGCCTTAAAGAACTCCGGGCGGTTCTCATCCACCCCCGGGGCCTTGCCACCGAGGAGCTTTTTAACTAGCTCAGCAACCTCAGCCCCAGAAATAGGAGAGCCCACCACAGATTCCCCAGGCACTGCTTCCTCATAGGAAGACGTGTTGGTGGGATTGAGGAGGTCTTCGAAGTATTCCCTCCACCGATCCACAACATCCGCAGTCGAGGTCAGCAGAACACCATCCTCACCATACACGGTGTTGATCGTGCACAGCTTCCCCTTCCTGAGGCGGCGGATGGTGGTCCAGAATCGCTTCGAAGCCGTCCGGAAGTCGTTTTCCATGGCTTCCCCGAACTCCTCCCATGTCCGAGTTTTTGCCTCCGCGACCGCCGAAGCCGCACACCGCTTGGCCTGTCGGTACCTGTCCGCTGCCTCAGGAGTCCTATGAGCCAAAAGAACCCGATAGGACTCCTTCTTCAGCTTGACGGCATCCCTCACCGCCGGTGTCCACCAACGGGTTCTAGGATTACCGCCACGACAGGCACCAACTACCTTGCGGCCACAGCTCCAATCAGCCGCCTCGACAATAGAGGCGCGGAACATGGTCCATTCGGACTCAATGTCCAGCACCTCCCTCGTGACATGTTCAAAGTTCTTCCGGAGGTGGGAATTGAAACTCTCTCTGACAGGAGACTCTGCCAGACGTTCCCAGCAAACCCTCACAATGCGTTTGGGCCTGCCAGGTCTGTCCGGCATCCTCCCCCACCATCGCAGCCAACCCACCACCAGGTGGTGATCGGTAGAAAGCTCCGCCCCTCTCTTCACCCGAGTGTCCAAAACATGAGGCCGCAAATCCGACGACACAACTACAAAGTCGATCATGGAACTGCGGCCTAGGGTGTCCTGGTGCCAAGTGCACATATGGACACCCTTATGCTTGAACATGGTGTTCGTTATGGACAATCTGTGACGGGCACAAAAGTCCAATAACAAAACACCGCTCGGGTTCAGATCCGGGCACCCATTCTTCCCAATCACGCCTCTCCAGGTTTCACTGTCGCTGCCAACATGAGCGTTGAAGTCCCCCAGTAGAACGAGGGAATCACCCGGGGGAGCACTCTCAAGTACTCCCTCGAGTGAATCCAAAAAGGGTGGGTACTCTGAGCTGCGGTTTGGCGCGTAAGCGCAAACCACAGTCAGGACCCGTACCCCCACCCGAAGGCGGAGGGAAGCTACCCTCTCGTCCACCGGGTTGAACTCCAACATGCAGGCTCTGAGCCGGGGGGCATCAAGAATTGCCACCCAGCCCCGTCGCCTCTCACTGCCGGCAACGCCAGAGTAGAAGAGAGTCCATCCCCTCTCGAGAGAACTGGTTCCAGAGCCCTTGCTGTGCGTCGAAGTGAGTCCGACTATGTCTAGTCGGAACTTCTCCACCTCGCGCACTAGCTCAGGCTCCTTCCCCCCCAGCGTTGACGTTCCACGTCCCAATTGCTAGCTTCTGTAGCCGAGGATCGGACCGCCAAGTGCCCTGCCTTCGGCTACCGCCCAGCTCACATCGCACCCGACCTCTATGACCCCTGCTATGGGTGGTGAGCCCATTGGAGGGGGAACCCACGTTGCCTCTTCGGGCTGTGCCCGGCCGGGCCCCATGGGGACAGGCCCGGCCACCAAGCGCTCGCCATCGTGCCCCACCTCCGGGCCTGGCTCCAGAGGGGGGCCCCCGTGACCCGCGTCCGGGCGAGGGAAATCTGGGTCCATAGTTTTTATTTTTCATTGAGGTCTTCAAGCTGCTCTTTGTCTGATCCCTCACCTAGGACCAGTTTGTCTTGGGAGACCCTACCAGGGGGCATAAAGCCCCCGGACAACATAGCTCCTAGGATCATTGGGACACGCAAACTCCTCTACCACGGTAAGGTGGCAGCTCAGAGAGGATTTTACTGTCATTTATTATTAATGTTAATTTATTTATATTAATCATGGAATGCTGTTACTAGAGAAAGTCACAGGAATGCACACTTCATCCTATGCTTACATTTCATTGTGCAACATGAGGATGTTTAAGGGGAACTAAATGTGATCTCTGAAAGGGGTACAAATGATTTCCAAAGCAGTGCTTTTGGTATAAAGTTAAGTTAGGTTAAATGAAAGTATTAGTATTATTATTATTATTAATCTTACGGTATATATCAAAAATAATATTGAGCAAAATTTAATTGAAATATTGTCGATTTGGCCCTCCAGCAGTGCTCGGGTTGCTCATGCGGCCCCCGGTAAAAATTAATTGCCCACCCCTGTACTATGGACTAATACGCTGTATGTAACAACACGACCAATACACTACCAAACACAATTATTGTTATTATTGTTTGTGCTCATGTTGTTGGGTGTGTAGAACGGAGTACCATATTTTTCAGACTACAAGCCGCTACTTTTTCCTATTCTTTGGACCCTGCGGCTTACAAAACGGTGCAGCTAAGTTATGGATTTTACTTTGCTAACGGCAATATTACATAGGAGTGTTTTCATGCATATTTGTACGTGCTTTCATAATGTAATCAAGCTAGCATCGTTAGAATTAGCGAATAGCCTAAAAGGTTTACAAGTATCTCTGTTAGTAATATTAACTTACAATGGCATTATTTTTATATTGTTTCTGTTTCGTAAATTCGCCAAAACGTCATTGTGGAGTTATTGGGTCAATTTAGCTGATTGGAGAGCTAGCTTTCGCAGCTAGTGGGTCCAAGACGATTACTTGTGTTTTGTTTGATCATCCGTTTTACTGCTGTGTTACAGGCACCGTTTGGAAACAATTATGGTATGTAAATAAACATTTACAAAATCTTTCGTACCGGTATTTTAATCTGCGGCTTATGGTCCGGTGCGACTAATATATGGGAAAATATCTATTTCTTCTAAAATTACAGCCTGGAAAATACATTAATTGTATTTGCATGATATTTTATGGAAAGATTTGCTTCAGGGTTTGTAATGTTCGGTTTTTGTCAGACATTTTAAGTCAAAGTACCACTGTTGTTTAAATTAGATGTATTACTTTTTATCAATGTATGTGCAAAACAGATATAAGATGGGAGGAAGAGAGAGAGGGTTAAAACACATTCTGCACAGTATTTTGCAAAATCTTGACAGTCCAGCCCCAGACTCGGACTCCTGCTGAGGTAACTAATACGCATCATTGTCAGTTTGTGTCGGACTACGCTTCACGGCCTCCGTGAGTGGAACTGGGAGAGCGGAGGGGTCGGTTGTTCGGTGGGGTGTGTGTGAGTGTACTTTCTGGGATGGGTTAAGCAAATGAGAGGCCAGATTTGTGTGCACGTGTGGGGGGAGGGTGTGCATTGCGGGGAAGAAGGGACGCTGCATTTCTGCATCATTAAGCAGGCTGGACTAGGAACACCAGGCAGAGCTGTCACTCTAAGTGGGGAGCAGACGAGACATCTGGCCCATGATACAAGAGTATCCACCCACATGTTAGGAAGAGCTGCAGACCGTTTAAAGAGATGTCAACAAGCTAATTACTATTTTCTATCATCCTCAACTAATTACAGTCACAGCGTTTATACAAAATATGCTTTTTATGAGAGGCAACCACTTTGTTAAGCAAGTTTACCCCCTCCATAATTGCTATATCATTCATGATATTTAAATACATGCAAATGTATGTTTGGATTTTGGAAATCACATCACATTTCCAAATTTTAGATCCTAAATACATGCATGTCACACCGACTCATACTCACAAAAGGGAAAAAAAGTTCACATACTCTAGTGTACAACCAATCTTATCTTAGGTTTGAATCTGCATTTTGGTGGAACTTGAATCGTAGCCAAAGCTCAAGCTGTGTTTAGTTGGATTAAACCGTATCGGTTCCACAATGAAAGGGGCAGGTGCCAGGTGCGAGAGGTGCAATAGTATTTAAAGTACTTCAGTGCTGGTACACTTAACTCAGCCAGTCAGTACACTGGGAAGAGTTGCAACATAATGCATGTTCAAAAGTACAGAGAACTACTGATCCTCCTTACTCCAGTCCAAACTTGGCGGTGTAACATTGTGGTCGTGTTGCAAGATGCGGGAAGGAGAGGCAGGAAGTGGCAGAAGCAGAGTGCAGGTAAGAATAATTATTTCATCTATTAACAAGGCAAAAGACACAAAGAGGTTGTCACATATAATTGATAACTGTACTTTTAATGTATGGGTTGTTTTGTTAGGGGAAAATACCAGACTTTGTTATTTATGCAAAATATAAAATATTGCGGACATAATCACAACTACACTACCGTTCAAAAGTTTGGGGCCACCCAAACAATTTTGTGGAATAGCCTTCATTTATAAGAACAAGAATAGACTGTCGAGTTTCAGATGACAGTTCTCTTTTTCTGGCCATTTTGAGCGTTTAATTGACCACACAAATGTGATGCTCCAGAAACGCAATCTGCTCAAAGGAAAGTCAGTTTTGTAGCTTCTGTAACGAGCTAAACTGTTTTCAGATGTGTGAACATGATTGCACAAGGGTTTTCTAATCATCAATTAGCCTTCTGAGCCAATGAGCAAACACATTGTACCATTAGAACACTGGAGTGATAGTTGCTGGAAATGGGCCTCTATACACCTATGTAGATATTGCACCAAAAACCAGACAATTGCAGCTAGAATAGTCATGTTCCACATTAGCAATGTATGGAGTGTATTTCTTTAAAGTTAAGACTAGTTTAAAGTTATCTTCATTGAAAAGTACAGTGCTTTTCCTTCAAAAATAAGGACATTTCAATGTGACCCCAAACTTTTGAACGGTAGTGTATGTATGCTAACCTGTGCAATAATACCTGCAGAATAGGTGCAATAGGGCAATGTGCAATTTACACCAGCACTTTACAAACTTGTGAATTCTCTTCTTGTATATCTTAGCACTTAAGCACTTGAGCACTTAAACACTCTTAGACTTAAATCCAACTTTATATGGTCACCTAATTGCTGGTTTTTCATTAGTAATTTGGTTTATTCTTTGTTTATTTTTAGTCCAACTGTACTTTTTATTATTATTGTTGTATAAGGCCTTGTTGTCCTGTTGATTGGTACTGCCCTGTTCTTATGTGTTTGGCATTAGATGGAAATTAGCCACTGGCTACAATCGTGCATGTTTACACTTGTGTGTTCATCAATATATAATTTCCCTGTTTTAAAGATAAAGTCAAAGTAAACATGAAAAAACTCACTGTAGCAACACACTGACAGAAAACATTAGTGGATGGACAATGGACCTGCGAGGTAGGCAGAGTGACACTCGCATATAAAGGTCCCGTAATCAAGAGCAGGTGAGCCTCCTGACCACCAATCCCAAGCAGGTGTGATTAATCAGCCCTCTAAGGGCCTGATTTAAAGTTAAAGTAAAAGTTAAAGTACCAATGATTGTCACACATACACTAGGTGTAGTAAAATTTGTCATCTGCATTTGACCCATCCCCTTGTTCACCCCCTAGGAGGTGAGGGGAGCAGTGAGCAGCAGCGGTGGCCACGCCCGGGAATTATTTTTGGTGATTTAACCCCCAATTCCAACCCTTGATGCTGACTGCCAAGCAAGGAGGTAATGGGTCCCATTTTTATAGTCTTTGGTATGACTCGACCCTTAATAAAGGTTTGCGTGTACTAAAATTTGTGCAAAACCGAAGAGCACTGATATGGCGTGGCGTTGTGGGTAGAGCAGCCGTGCTAGAAACTTGAGGGTTGCAGGTTCGCTCTCTGCCTCTTGCCAATTCCAAATTACTGCCGTTGTGTCGTTGGGCAGGACACTTCAGCCTTGCCCCCAGTGCCAAACTGGCAGCCACGCTTCTGCCAGTCTACCCCAGGGCTACAAATGTAGCTTACCACCACTGAGTGTGAATGTGTGAGTGAATGAATGATGGGTTTTTAGTTCTTGGTGCAGTGCTTGGAGTGGCGAGAAAAGCGCTATATAAATCAAATCCATTATTATTATTATTATTATTAAACGTGTGCAAAGTGGATAGCGTCTGTTAAGTGAGCAGAATAAGGCGCGCAATCCATTTTCCTTCTCTGTCTTCATTATTATACAAAATATATGCTGATCATCAAAACGCCCACAATACTGGGAGGAGAATATGCAAAAATACAATTATATAGCATGCACTATGTGATTTATCAACACTCATCACCGTTTTGCGAGCACTATTTGGTGTTTTATTTAGCACGTGTCAGAAGGACATGCAAAGTGACAGTTCTACACACGGCTGCAGGATCAGTGCTCGCGCTGCAAAGACAGACAATCCTCCGTCCGACGTGTGTGTGTCAACATTTTGGTGGACGGTCAGAAATAAAAATATTTAACATATCTATTCAGCAATTTCAATATATAGTATTATTGCTGCTAGAGGACTTATGGGGCTAGATAAAATGAATTAAATCGATGCGTTTTGTTGTCTGCTGGCAGTTTTTTTTCTATGTCGTTCATTTTTATTTATTTTTTTTACATGAAAATGTCTTGTATTGTGCATTTCTTGCATTTTGTCACTCCAGATGCACGAATGCGCTGGTAATGTGATCCGCAGCCTCGCACATGGAAGAGTCAGTGTGTGTATGTTTTTGTTGTCAGGATTGCGATTCAGAAAAGGTGTGACAGAATATAGATGCGTGCTGCTGGTTCAACATATCACACACATATAGAAGCATATGATAACATTAATGTGCAGAAAAATTATCAAATGTCTCGTGGGTAAAAAACCCATATGCACGCAAAATCCTCATTTACCGTATTTTCCGGCCCATAGGCCGCACCGGATTTTAAGGTGCACTGCCGATGAATGGTCTATTTTCAAACTTTTTCATATATAAGGCGCACCGGATTATAGGGCGCATTAAAGGAGTCATATTATTACTATTTTTTTTCTAAATTGAAAACACTTCCTTGTGGTCTACATAACATGTAATGGTGGTTCTTAGGTCAAAATGTTGCATAGATTATGTTTTACAGATCATCTTCAAGCCGCTTTCTGACAGTCGCTTCCAGATGCGACATTTTGTGGGCGGTCTTATTTACGTGGCTCACCTTCGGCAGCGTCTTATCCCCGTCATCTTTGTTGTAGCGGTGTAGCGTGCAAGGACGGGAGTGGAAGAAGTGTCAAAAGATGGAGCTAACTGTTTTAAAAACATTCAGACTTTACTTAAATCAATAACGGAGCAGCATCTCCTCATCCGCTGGAAATGTGTCCCGTGAAAAAACGACCGACCGGAACTCTTTAATAACTAAAGTTCCTTGGGTGAATAATGTAAACTCACTACACCGGTATGTTTTAACGCTTTCATAGCAGATATATGTATGAACTTTACACTATTTTATATTAGAAATGGCAACAGCGGAGGATGAATGTTCCATAACAAGAAGATAGAGAAAAAGAAGAAGCTTATCGACTACGGTGTCGTCACGGACTACAAAGGCGGATGCGCGCAATTTTTCAGGACTTATGCAGATCCCAAATACAGATCAGCAGGTACCAGAAGGTAAGAAAAGTTGCTTTTGCATAATATTGTGAAACAAAACGCCAGATTATATGTCTTACCTTATACACACACCACAATAATACTTGTATGTTGAAGCACAGTACAATTCCTCAAGCGGTGCGGCTTCATAGCTTACCAAAGTCGCACTAAAACATTTTGATAGATTTTTGACCGCCATGTGTAATGTTTTATATTTTCAATGGAACATATAACATGTTGGTGTTGTTTACTTATGTCATATTGCAGTATACACCTATCTCTTGTGTGTGACTGCCATTATATTGCAGTCTACACGTATCTCTTATGTTTGACTGCCATCTACTGGTCACACTTATCATTACACCATGTACCAAATAAAATAGCTTTGAGATCGGTAAGCAAAACCAGAATTATTCCTTACATTA
>NC_084732.1:69462642-69517642 GCF_033978785.1 Entelurus aequoreus
AGAACCATCAGCTTTTTGCAACATGTAAATAAATCCAGTGCCAAATCATTGACACGGATCAAATGAGAATGGTTTTCATATGAAGTCTGTATAGATTACCATAAATCCATATAGATGCAATTATTTATCATGATGTCATGTGCGATAACCTGTAAAAGATGTGCAGTGCGGCTTCCAATCTGTATCCAGGTCTGCAAAGCTGTAGCATTTAATTTGTGCATTCAAATGTTCAGACAGGCACATATATGTCATTGTGTTGTTATCCTTTTCATGAATTGCACCCGCTTTTCTGTCAACTGTCATCATTATACATGAGGACCCGCATTGTATATATATCACGAGTGAACAAGGCCCCGAATTTGCAATTATATCGCATTGTTATTTTGGTTGTAGTGAAAATAAATCACTGAAGAACAAAAACCTAGTCAATGAATGAGATACTGATTATAATGTGATGGTCCAAGAGGATTGTACAAAACCATATACAGCTAAACTTTGTCTACATCAATTGAAGTACTTTTTAAAGCAGCGTCAATTTGCAATGTCATAAAAAGGCACAATAACAAACGGGAACCGCACGCACACACACACACACACACACACACACACACACACACACACACACAAACACACACACACACACACACACACACACACACACACACACACACAAACACAGAGAGATAGACAGGCACCAATGCGGAGGTATCATAAGATTAAACATACAATCTATTAAATAGCCAACATTTTAAAAATTAATCAAAGATATAATTCTACACATTGAATAGTTTAGAGTGCTAAAACTGCCAAGAGTTAATCAATAGTCAATATACCATTGTGCAGCTTTTTAAACATCACAAAATGCTTTTTTGTGTGTGTGTGTTTTGTTGTTTGTTTTCATTTCTGCAATTTTAACAGTTTTTACAGAAACAAGGTTAATTATTTAAATTTTTTTATAGCAATTTGCCTATTCTTTTTTTTAAATGGACAACATGTTGATAATTATTTAAATTATTTTAACAGCTGAATGAGCAGCACAGTTGGAGTAAAAATATATATTTATGAATGAATTAGTCATCTTTGTTGTTCGCAAGCACATGTTTAAAATAACTTACGCTGCATTTAGAAGTCGATGGAAAAATTACAGCCATTAAATATGTGTACGCTGTATTATCCGACTAATCATTAAGATAGTCGTTGACTATCAAAATAATCGCATTGCAGCCCTAAGTCGGACTGCTTCTTGGTAATGTTGCAATGTTCCATACTAACAAAGTGTCATGATCATGTTTTGTGTTTTCGGTTAGTTTTGGACTCCTTTAGTTCCTGTTTGTGCACCTCTGAGTTGGTTACCATGGCTACCTATTATTTTCGCCTGCCTCTTGTGTTCGGGACACTCACCTGCTGCTAATCAGAGACATTATTTAAGCCTGCCTTTGCCAGTCAGTCAGTCTGGCTTCTTTGTTTGCTTCACGCTACGGTTACGTAAGTTTTGCTTGTCTCCTAGCCCCAGCTAAGTATCTAGCTTCAAGTGCTATCGGCACCTTGTTCCGTCAGTTGTTTTCTGATTTAATCTTGTTTCAAGATTAAATCATGTTCCTACCTACAAGTCCTGTCCAGGGTCGTCCGTTTGCATCCCGGGAGAACGAACCTCGCAGTAAGTTGCGACCCACACGTAACACAAAGCAAGTATCCCTGATAGAAAACACTCAAACATACAGTGGAGTCCCACTTATGAAAATGCGCTAGCTGCATGCTAATTTACAATTTATACTAATTTGCTCTAGACATGCTCCTGATTAGCATTGGTGATTTTACATGGCAAGTACAACGCCGACAAATTTGGTAATGAAAACTGCAACCATGATGCACATTAAAAACCAGCAGCTGGTATGTAATAAGTGCAATACTTACAGCACAAACACTTTTAAGGTCACAACAAAAGACAAGATTCAGTTTAATCAAACAATGAATTAGATTTTATGTATATAGCCCTTAACCACAGTCGTCTCAAATGACTTCACACACTCACAACATCCCCTGATCTGAACCCACATCTGGGCAAGGAAAAACTCAAAAAAAACCCTGATGGGAAAAAGAAGAAACCTTGAGAAGGGATCGCAGATGTCGGGACCCCTCTTTCAGGGTGATGAGGTGCAATGGATGTCAAGTGGGCACAGTTCAATTAAATAATCATGGAGCGGGGGTGCTGTATCTTCTTCCAGGCTCATCTAGTCAGCTACGCATAGATGTGTATAGCTGTGCATGGAAGTGTGATCCAACAAGTGGTCCATCTCGGGTCTTAATTCGGGTGAGCTAACACCTCTTTCAGATTGGTACCTCCCCAGAAATCAACCGTGGCCACCTGGTATCCTTTCCATGTAGGAGAGGACAGACCAGTGATTCTTAAACTGTGGTACCAGGCTCTATCTAGTGGTACGCCGAAGAATCACTTGATTAAAGTACATTGTTATAGTTTCCCATAATCAAACACAGTGTTAGTGTTCAAATTGTGTGTCATCTTCCAGTGGCCAAAATATTAGAGATATACTTGTTAAATAAAACCTCTGCCTTGTTTTTAATAAATACTTTGGCCTACTTTGATACTGTGTTTTAGTGTTGGTCATTACAGTGGTACTTGGAGGGCCAAGTGTTTTCTGAGGTGGTACTTGTTGAAAAATGTTGGAGAACCACTTGGCTGGAGTATATAAATGAGTTTTAAGGTGAGTTTGAACGCTTGTACTTAGGTAGCATTTCTATTTGTTGCTGGCAGAGTACTGGAACCTGAGCGCAAACCTCTCGAGAGTGTATAACAGTGATGTGCGGTGAGGTTCATGGCTGGTGAGGCACTGACTTCATCACAGTCAGATTTACAAACTTATGAACCCTAAAGAGTATCTTATTCACCATTTGATTGGCAGCAGTTAACGGGTTAGGTTTAAAAGCTCATACCAGCATTCTTCCCTGCTTGGCACTCAGCATCAAGGGTTGGAATTGGGGGTTAAATCACCAAAAATTATTCCCGGGCGCGGCACCGCTGCTGCCCACTGCTCTCCTCACCTCCCAGGGGGTGATGAAGGGGATGGGTCAAATGCAGAGGACAAATTTCACCACACCTAGTGTGTGTGTGACAATCATTGGTACTTTAACTTAACTTTAACTTTACACATACAAACTGTAGCACACAAAAAAGCACATTTAATTAAAAAAAACGTTATTATGGTCTTACCTTTACTTATAAATGAAGTCCATGCGCCGCTGTTGTGCTGGATTAATGCATCCCGCCGTAGAATGCATCCCCTGACGGGAGTGTTATATCAACTAAAGCCCACACTTAAACTTTCCAAGTGCAAGATTGAATCTATTTAAAAAGTTATTTAATAAGAAGCCAAACAACTCCTCCAACACGAACATTATTGTTTTTGCACTTTTTGGCTTCTTATTAAATAACTTTTTTAAATAGATTCAATCTTGCACGTGGAAAGTTTAAGAGTGGGCTTTAGTTGATTTAACACTCCCGTCAGGGGGTGTATTCTACGGCGGGGGTGCATTCTCTACCACCAGGAGGTGGGATTACTGCGAGCCTCAGCCAGTGCGTCTTCGCAGCAGTTTTATGATTGCTCAGCACAAGACATACTTACACACATACAGTTGTTGACAAAATACACTGTACATTATATACCTCAGCTAACTAAACTATGGAAATGTATAATATAGTTCATATAGCAATACGGTCTCACTGCACAGCAGGCCAGCAGTTAGCAGAGTCCGCAATCCATGTTGAGGCACAACTGAGTGACGTGCCTCAACTGCCTGCTGATCACAGCAAGTCTCTCCTCAGTATTTAAACGGCAAATGTGAAAATTCAGCGATATTGAATAAAAATAATCTAAAACTGGTGAAGTTAAATGGAAAATAACTTTATCAATCACTGGATACATATAACAATTTAATTTTTTTTTTTTCTTTTTACTTTTTTTTTCTTTCCATGATGGCACATGAGGCCCCGCCTCACCTGCCTCCAGTGACTGCACGTCACTGGTGTATAAGTATAAGTCATAAAGTGCCTGTTCAAAGAAACCTACAATTCATAAAATGGCCAAAGGTACAATGCATAAATAAAAAACACCTTGTTACAATTCGAAATGATGTACATTTTATAAAACACTGTAATTTATAAAGTAAGTAAATTAATGCATACATTTAAAAGCTATACAAAAAACACTACAATAATACACAGCTAAACTACAACAGTCTTTCATTGCCAAACAAGCCCTGCTACGCACTGTGTGTCGTATAAGAATATTAATCAATTCAATGTTGGCAACACTGACTTGCACGGACTATTTTTTCTTGCAAAAGATTGGTTATTACCAATCTTTTGCAAGAAAAAAAAAAAGTAATTTGTTAGATTTCTTAGGGTGGGAAGCTTATTCCAGTCTTTTGTTGCTTTAGTAGTGAAAACAGATTGGACAAAAGCTCTTTTTCTCTTTGGGACCTCACAGTCCCTATTCTAGATGCCGGCCTTAAAGAGGAACTGCTCTTTTTGGGGGGAATTTTGCCTATCATTTACAATCGTTATGAGAGACAAGAACACACCTTTTTTTGGGGGGACGATTTTAGAGATGATAAAAAACGCTTGAAAGATGCGGCTAATGGGAGTCACCATTGTAGCCTTCAAAGCCCTCTAAAACAACTTCAAAACCCTCCATCATTATATACACAGTGCAAGTTTATATATAATATAGTAACAGACGCGATCATAACAATATGTAATATGTTCCATACTGAACGTATTTTAATAATTTTAATCGCTCCGGACAGGCTAACCTCCTCCAACCTCCGAGGACAAAGCTACAAACAATGGGAGACCGGGCTTTCTGCTCTGCCGCTCCCAGTCTGTGGAACGCTCTCCCTGACCACCTGAGGGCACCACAGACTGTGGATGCTTTTAAAAAAGGCTTAAAAGCCCTTCTTTTTAAAAAGCCTTTTTTTTTAGATATGTGCATACTAGCTATAGCTAATTGGCTGTTCTAGTTTTTATTTTTATTTATTTCTTTATTATCTTTTTTTATTTATTTTATTATATTTTTATTTTTTTTAATACACTGTAGCACTTTGAGATTGTTTACTCAATATAAAGTGCTTTTTACAAATAAAATCTATTATTATTATTATTATCATTTCCGGGACGGATTTATTCCAAGCATTGATTTCCGTTTCAATAGCAGCACACGTCTGATTTCTGCCAACAATGTGTGTTCCTACTTCCGAGTGTGTTTTCTAATCATGGCAGACTTGGTAACAGACAATGAAGACGACTATTTTTGGACAAAGGAATTTACAACCTTCTACTTTTGAAGCTAAATATACTGCTGCTTATAGAAGCAGGCACGAAGGAAGAGTGAGACGGAAGACGGGAGAGAGGGCTGAAAGCAATTGTGACGCTATAAATATGGAACTTGGAGACAAGCTATTTCGACATAAATGGATTGCTTAACCAAAATCAACAGGAAACGTCCCCGGTCAGCTGGACCAGAGGAACAACAATCCATCGAGTGAGTCACTTTAATATTGATCATGACACACACAGCACACCTTGCGTGTAACTACGACTACAGTACATAGGCTGCCCGGTTAGCTCAACTGTGTACAAACAAACGATTAAATGTGGGCTGATGCTTTACAGATGCTGTAATATGAATGTTCAGGTTTTTTAGTCAGTTCAGATTGGTGTCGTATCGCAGTGTTGTGCATTAGAAACTCAAACACGATTCGTGCTGACGTAGAAGCTAGCTTATCTCTTGCCGTAGCTCGCTTTTACGGCTAATACCGTAGCATGGCGATGTGTTACTACGCTAAAAAAAGGGGTTCCTCTTACAATAACAATGTTGCTACAGCTTAGTTGTTATACATGTTACGGAACGTAAATTAAGTATTGTTGCCGGTTTTTTTAATGCATTTTAAAGTGATTTAGAGGTAGAATTGATTGCTCCCATTAGCTATATTGCTAGCCACCAAGAATGAGCCGATTTGTATGTTAGAAAGCGAAAAAAAAACTAAAAACTTTTGTCTTCTTATCTCTCATAATAATTGTAAACGATAAGCAACATTAAAAAAAAAAAAAATGTTGTTCCCCTTTAAGGCCCTAGTTTTGCACTCATAGCAGAGGATCATATATTTTTTCAATGGAGGCAGCATTGTGTATCATTTTGTGTACCAGACGAATATGAGACATAAATACATGATCCAAACATCCTATTTAGAGAGAATGTTACAATGATATTGTTTTGTTTTTTGATCCAGTATTTTCAATGCTTGTTCATACAGCAATCTGATTGGCTTTAGGGCGGTTTGATTTGCCTACGTCCAGCATGGCATACAGTATCTCATGTAAGAGAGAATCATAGCATGCAGGTATGTTTTAAAGCAGCTTCAGGGAAAAATATAGTTTTTTAATATGCCAGAAATTTGAAAATATTATTCTTTGGTTAATTAGCAATCATTTTAACATGTTTTTTGAAGCTTATATCACAATCAAAATATTGTGTTTCCTCAACAGTTTTGATAATTGTCCCTTTTACCAGTACGTTTGGGTGCACCCTTTTAGAATGCTTTATACTAAAGTACATAGCTATTGTTTTTTTCTGTATTCAGTGTTAACTACGATTGTTTGAGCCACTCTGGTCACTATGTCCACAGCCGTGGATAGTTTGCTTGCAACTTCATGTGCGAACAGTACAGTGTCATCAGCATACATTAACGTCATACTTACCAACCCTCCCGATTTTCCCAGGACACCCCCGAATTTCAGTGCCCCTCCCGAAAATCTCCCAATTTCCACCCAGACAACAATATTGGGGGCGTGTCTTAAAGGCACTGCCTTTAGCATCCTCTCTCACCTGAAAAGGAGACTATTATATATGTCTCCGTTATCCATAGGTTTACCTATAACCCATAAAGTAGGCAGGCACGGACCTATTTCTCAGCGTGTGTTTATTCCAGCCGGCACGTTAATACACAACATCCGGATTCCCATCATGCATTGCTTCAAAACTACGGCAAGTAGTAATGTCCAAAAACATAACAGAGACGAAGCAGAAGAACGAAGAAGAGACATGGCGACGACGAGTAAGAAGGAGAAGTACGCTTGCAAGTTCCAAAATGATTGGAAAAAATAATTTCAGTTCATCCAGGACAGCTCGAAGGGGAAGGGGTATGCTGCCTGCAAATTTTGTAGATCAGACTTCTCCATTGAACACGGTGGCCGAACGGATATACTCATTCATGAACAGATTATTTTTTTATATATATATATATATATATATATATATGTATATATATATATATATATATATATATATATATATATATATATATATATATATATATATATATATATATATATATATATATATATATATATATATATATATACATATATATATATATATATATATATATATATATATATATATATATATATATATATATATATATATATATATAAGAAATACTTGAAAATATATACACCCCCCGCTATCCCCCGCCCTCCACACCTCAACGAATTCGGAGGTCTCAAGGTCGGCAAGTATGATTAACGTCCCTACCTTATCACAAACTAGGGGGAGTTTTATTGTATGTACAAAATAAAAGGGGTCCAAGAACTGAGCCTTGTGGTACCCCCATGCTCACTTTTGTGGGGACTCTTGGGGTCTCTAATAAGCCGGGGTTTTTGGGACGGAACATAGGGTACAATACAATCAGCAAGATAGGATGGTGCTAAACCTTTTAGTATTTTGTACTTGTGTAATGAAATCTTAAAATCACACTTTAAGTACTGGGAGCCAGTGCAGGTGAGCCAGTATAGGCGTAATATGATCAAACTCTCTTGTTTTTGTCAAATGTTGTAACCAACTGCAATCTTTTGATGCTGGACATGGGGACACCCGAAAAGAATGCGTTCTTTCAGTGGGATAGGATAGATTAATAGCATTGATTAATGATTAATGCTACGTTCACGCTGCAGGGTCGGGTGGCCAATTCAGATTTTTTTGTCGAATCCGATCTTTTTAGTGGCTGTTCACATTACAACAAAAAAAAGTGATTTCTAATGTGAATGCAATCCGACCCGCATACAGACATGACGTCATGACGATGACGTTGCACTGCAATGTTTACAGAAATAAACATGTATTCTACTGCAGTCAGTCTCAGTACTGGCACATTAGTTGCAATCTAAAATATTTTGTGCAATTAGGTCAACATTTTCTAAACCATATTATTGTGCGTAGAAGATTAAGAAGAGGACAAGTATTTTGGCTCCGGCAGTTTTATGGGATATTTAGCTTCGATGTGTGCTTGAAGAGCGTGTCTGTGGGCGAGCAGTCGGAGACAGGAGTGGTGGAACTTTCATGTGAGTTCCTCAAACATGTTATTTTTACCTGTTTTGTGCTTCGTTGTCAAGTATTTATTTTGTACCGTCTATTTTGGCGAATAAGTATGAGGGTGATGACACTCTGGTCGGATGAATGCAACCTGAGCGCAGTAGCGTTCACATGGCGTTCACATATACAGTATAGACCAAAATGTTTGGACACACCTTCTCATTCATTGCGTTTTCTTTATTTTCATGACTATTTACATTGTAGATTGTCACTGAAGGCATCGAAACTATGAATGAACACATGTGGAGTTATGTACTTCACAAAAAAAGGTGAAATAACTGAAAACACTTGCTTCTTCAAAATAGCCACTCTTTGCTCTGATTACTGCTTTGCACACTCTTGGCATTCCCTCGATGAGCTTCAAGAGCTAGTCAACTGAAATGGTTTTCGCTTCACAGGTGTCATAGTTTTGATGCCTTCAGTGACAATCTACAATGTAAATAGTCATGAAAATAAAGAAAACACATTGAAATTGGAAGGTGTGTCCAAACTTTTGGCCTGTACTGTAATCCGATTTATTTCCACATACAAAAGACGCCTTGGTTGGATATGAAAAATTCGGAATTACACTGTTCACACAAGCTTGAAAAAAGGCGTAAAAAATCAGAATTGACCTGCAGTGTAAGCAAGGCCAAAGACTACTTTCTGACTAGGCAACACACCGTAGTCTATACACTACTGCCACCTAATGTTTTGGAATTGCAAATGAATGCATAGTCTACTCTATAGTACTTGCAAATGAGACTCAGAAGAGTAATAAATCAAGATATAACAACTGCACAGCACAATTGAAAGAAAATTGGTACCATTCAGCACTGATATTGATCCCTATGTACTGGGAATTAGTACCGTATCGGTTCAAATGGGAAAGGTTCCCATCCAATTTTGTTGGTAATCTGTTTCTTCTGGTAAGACAAATACTAAAGCCATTTTCCAGAAAAAAAATAAATAAATATATACGTTATTACATTTAATCTGTTTCAGACACCCAACACAAAACTACACTTTTACTTTTATTGAAAACTTTTGTTGGGGTTGATGAGATGCATTTTTATGCTGGTACTCACAATGTTATTGTCATTCTTTGTCGAAAACTATCGTATTGCTGTATTATTATTATTTCCTTGAGTGTTATTCAGAAGATGACAATAAGTCGCAAATACAAAATGCTTTCCTTCAAAACTTTTAACTTCTGAATGTTTCCTCACATTGCTGCAAACTGTTTGATTTGATACTTTAAAAAAACATCCCTTTCACAGACCTGCCAACATAAAGGCATTTTTCCTACTAGGCCCGCATTCTACTCTTAAATGGACTTATACGCTTCGCTGCTCTGCTGGTTGATATTTTGTTGCATTTCACTGCTTTCAGTTTGGTCTCTGAAATGTAAATTATGCTCCAGTGTCGAGGCACCTGCTCGCTCCTCCTCCTTCCTCCTCATGCATAATGTGATGTGCACCTTTAAAACAATCTTCATTAACCAACAAAATAAGAATGCACAGGGATCTACTCCATTGGATTTTTTTGCTCATATCTGCTTTTTGCAGGAAGATTTAAGCCTCTTTTGTACTTAGATAGTTCACGCGCTGCTTGCTTACAACAGCTATTTTAGCTTGGTTGACCACCACTGTTTTTCACTTTTGGGAAGAAATCACTTTTCGGAATACAAGCTATTTAACACGTTTGAAATGTGCGTGCACAAATGGCTGTAAGAAATTAAGCGATTGCGCTCCAAAAACAGTCAATTGAGAGAGAATATTTTGTCTGTGTGTGTGTGTGTGTCAACATATTTGGACTGTCATAAATAGAAAATATTACACAATTCTTTTATTCAGCAATATCATTTTATAGCTGCTGAAGGACTTAAGGGGCTGGTTTTTGTTCCTTGGCATTTAATTTGTGTTTCATTTTAGAGATACACTATATTGCCAAAAGTATTTGGCCACCCATCCAAATGATCAGAGTTAGGTGTGCTAATCAATTGGTCCGGCCACATGTGTTTAAAAACAAGCACTTAGGCATGGAGACTGTTTCTACAAACATTTGTGAAAGAATGGGCCGCTGTCAGGAGCTCAGTGATTTCCAGCGTGGAACTGTCATAGGATGCCACCTGTGCAACAAATCCAGTCGTGAAATGTCATCGCTCCTAAATATTCTAAAGTCAACTGTCGGCTTTATTATAAGAAAATGGAAAAGTTTGGGAACAACAGCAACTCAGCCACAAAGTGGTAGGCCACGTAAACTGACAGAGAGAAGTCAGCGGATGCTGAAGTGCATAGTGCAAAGAGGTCGCAGACTTTCTGCACAGTCAGTTGCTACAGAGCTCCAAACTTCATGTGACCTTCCAATCAGCCCACGTACAGTATGCAGAGAGTTTCATGGAATGGATTTCCATGGCCGAGCAGCTGTATCTAAGCCATACATCACAAAGTCCAATGCAAAGCGTCAGATACAGTGGTGTAAAGTACGTCGCCACTGGACTCTGGAGCAGTGGAGACGTGTTCTCTGGAGTGATGAATCACACTTTTCCATCTGGCAATCTGATAGACGAGTCTGGGTTTGGATGTTGCCAGGAGAACGCTATATTTCGGACTGCATCGTGCCGAGTGTGACATTTGGTGAAGGAGGAATTATGGTGTGGGGTTGTTTTTCAGGAGTTGGGCTTGGCCCATTAGTTCCAGTGAAAGGAACTTTGAATGCTCCAGAGAACCAAAACATTTTGGACAATTCCATGCTCCCAACCTTGTGGGAACAGTTTGTAGCGGGCCCCTTCCTCTTTCAACATGACTGTGCACCAGTGCACAAAGCAAGGTCCATAAAGACATGAATGACAGAGTCTGGTGTGGATGAACTTGACTGGCCTGCACAGAGTCCTGACCTGAACCCAATAGAACACCTTTGGGATTAATTCAAATGGACCAGCATCTCAAATTCTCGACCAACATCAGTGTGTGACCTCACCAATGCGTTTTTGGAAGAATGATCGAAAATTCCTATAAGCACACTCTGCAACCTTGTGGACAGCCCTCCCAGAAGAGTTGAAGCTGTATTAGCTGCAAAAGGTGGACCGACATCATATTGAACCCTATGGGTTAGGAATGGAATGGCACTTCACGTTCATATGTGAGTCAAGGCAGGTGGCCAAATACATTTGACAATATAGTGTATATTATTATTGTATTAGTGTCTCCTTGGGCACTGCCGGTGGTGCACGCAAAAACCTCCTTTAAATAATGCGGTCTGCACTACTTTTGCTTTTGTTATCAATTGCACACACAGTGTTAGTAGATCACCCCCAACACACCCACTAATAATACCAACAATTGTATAGTTTGCACACACTGTTCAGCGCGTGGTATTTAGATCTTAGTAGATCAGGCCCATAGTGTAACTAGAAAGAGCTACTGTAAAATTTTAATCATAACAACTAATATTTTAACTTTGTGTTTAAATATATATAATGCTTGTTTTAGCTTTTTTAGATCCAATTTAATTTGATGTAATTTTTTCTTTTTAACTCTTGATTAATGCCAGCTTAATACAGTACTTTACAGTATGTTATTATGTTCTACAAAAATCCAGCAAGCGACTTTCATTTACTCCGGGAATACAGCATTGAATACATTACGTTATGCACTAAATGTGCCTTTACGGAGCATAAATGCAAGTAAGAGCTTTTGTTTTGTACTAGTTGACCTGGCAAAGCTTTTTTTTCCTTCGGGTGCTTGTCTCTTGGCTCCTCCAGCAGATTTCGGGCTGAGTTAATTCTGCAAAGCGCTGCTAAACACAAGTTCAGACAGTAAATCTTCCTGCACAGCTTTAGCGTGAGACAGAGCTGTTTACATCTTCTTACAAGTACAAGCTTATGTACATCAGACAGCAGTGATTGAGTGTAGGCCAGGGGCTGACAACGCACTGCATAAGTTCAAGTCTTGTCGACTTGTTAATTGGTGGATGGACTTGAAGAGTAAAAATGGAGGGTAAAGTCGAAAAGGGCTCAGCAGCATCAATAAGTAAAGTAATAAGGGAAGACAAAACTGCATAAACACAAGTAGGTCAAGACTCATTTGGGAGAGAGGTTCTTTAATTTAGTGTTGCTGATGTACACTCAACACATTATTTAGGATGGTTTGTTTGACACAACAAGCTGAAAAAAATATTAATAATGCTTGACAAAGAACTGCATCGTATTATACCGCATTATTGGTGCATTATACTGCAAAGTGACATTTCTAAATTAGGCAACCAGTGTCGTGTACCTGTAAAACTGTTAACTGTGTTTTCACATTTGTCATAACAAGTTTAAAACTCCACACAGATGTTAGCAGCAGCTGTTTGTCTAATTTGATCTTTTGCTCACCCTTTTTTTTTTTTTTTTGTATTCTGTTTTCACTCAATCTGTGTGCAGACTTTGTTATGAGGGGCCGTTAGGGACATTATTCAGAATTACCTGGAAACAACTGAAATATTTTTCTCACACACACTACTGAAACACTTTTATACACACTACTGAAACACTCTTACATACACTACTGAAACGCTCTCACATAAACAACTAAAATGTTTTTCTTTCACACACCCTACTGAAACACTCTTACACACTACAGAAACACTCTTACATACACTACTGAAATGCTCTCACATAAACAACTAAAATGATTTTCTCTCACACACCCTACTGAAACACTCTAATACACACTACTGAAACACTCTTACATACACTACTGAAATGCGCTCACATACACTACTGAAATGCTCTCACATAAACAACTGAAATCTTTTTCTCTCACACACTACTGAAACACTCTTATACACACTACTGAAACACTCTTATACACACTACTGAAACACTCTTGCATACACTACTGAAATGCTCTCACATAAACAACTGAAATCTTTTTCTCACACACACTACTGAAACACTTTTATACACACTTTTTTTTATGGTTGTCCATCGAGTCCGATGACGACATCCACTTCTATCGGTGAGTTCGTTGGTGGCTGAATAGCCCTATCCTGGATAAACAAACCCTACTGCAGGTAGGGCATGTAAATGTGGTGGTGGTGGTGGAAACGGCAACCGTAGGTGTATTCCTCCTGAGTCTTCTCTCCTGTCTCTTGGCTGTCCTATCCTCCTCCAGCAGGCGGGTGCCATCCTGGCACAGCTGACGCCAGGTGTTACGATCAGCAGCCACACCCTCCAGGGCCTCAGGTCTGATTTTACACTTCCTTAGTGCAGTCTTCAGCTGGTCTTTATATCGTTTCTTCTGCCCTCCAGCAGAGCGACGACCATGGTGTAGCTGGCCGTACAACACTTTTCGAGGCAGGCGGTCTGAGGGCATCCTTACTACGTGGCCCAGCCATCGTAGTTGGTGCAGGGTGATCATGGCCTCAATACTCCTGCAGTTGGTTTTTGAGAGTATTTCAGAGTGAGGCACACGATCACGCCATGTGATCCCCAGGATGCGCTGAAGGCAGCGTATGTGGAACTGCTCTAGGGCCTTGATGTGGCGGCTGTAGGTTACCCAGGCTTCACAGCTGTAGAGGAGGGTAGTGAGGAAGATAGCTTGGTAGACAGAGACCTTTGTGTGGAGATGGAGGTTCTTGTTTTGGAAGACCCGACGCCTGAGTCTCCCAAAAGCTGCCACTGCCTGCTTGATCCTGTTCTGGACCTCACTATCAACAGTGTTGTCATCAGAAATAATGCTTCCCAGGTATCTGAAGGATGGAACGATTGGTATTTGTTCTCCAGAAACGGTGAAGACAGGTGATGTAGATGGCTTGTTGGAGCTCCACTGGCAAACTACTTCCGTCTTGCTGGTGTTGACGGTCAGTCCCATCCTGCTGTATGCTCTCACCGCAGCCGCAAGAACAGACTGGAGGTCTTGTGGGCTGTGAGATACAAGAACACAGTCATCTGCATACTGCATCTCAACAATTCTCTCCCTCTGCAGTTTGGTGGTAGCCTGAAGCCTCCTGATATTAAAGAGGTTGCCATCTCGACGAAAGTCCACTGTCACACCGCTGCTGTTCTCAATCTCTTTGTGGAGAAGCTTGGTAACACATAGCAAGAAGATGTTAAAAAGCACTGGTGCTAGTACACACCCCTGCCTTACGCCTGTATGTACAGGGAAGGGGGCAGACTCTTGACCTCCTATGGTCACTCGAGCAGTCATTCCATCATGAAACTGACGGAGGATGTTAACAAACTTAATGGGACAGCCAAACTTGAGGAGGACTTCCCATAGAAGTTCTCTCTGAACAGTGTCGAAGGCTTTGGAGAGGTCGACAAAGGCCATGAATAGGTCCTGATGTTGTTCCCTACATTTTTCCTGCAGCTGTCTAGCTGTGAAAATCATGTCCACTGTGCTCCTATTCTTTCTAAACCCGCACTGTGATTCAGGCAGTATCGACTCAGTGATGTTATTAATCAGCCTGTGGAGCATCACTTTTGCCAGAACTTTACCGGCAACAGCAAGGAGTGAAATGCCCCTACTGTTGCCACAGACAGCCTTGTCACCCTTGTTCTTGTAAATAGTGACAACATTGGCGTCTCTCCATTGTTGTGGGACGTTCTCTTCAGCCCAGATCTTTGTGATGTACTGGTGCAATGTTCTTGTGCAGAAGTATCCTCCTTGCTTCAGTAGTTCAGCCAGGATGTTGTCATTACCGGGGGATTTGTTGTTTTTGAGGGAGCGGGTAGCTGATCGGACCTCCAGGAAGGTTGGGGGCTCGTCCAAATTGTGCATGACGGGAAGTGTAGGCAGTTCATCCAGAACAGTGGGGTCTGCATCAGATTCCTGATTCAACAGGGTGCTAAAGTGTTCCGCCCATCTCAGCAGGATGCTAGGTTGGTCCTTCAAGGTTGACAGGCCGTCTGCTGTTTTCAGGGGAGTGATGCAGCGATTTGTTGGGCCGTAGGTCTTCTTGACAGCATTGTAAAAGTTATGCATGTCATTTTTATCGGCAAAGGTTTGGATTTCATGTGCCTTTTTTCTCCACCACTCATTCTGCATCCTCCTAACAGCCCTTTGCACTTCTCCTCGAGCTCTCTGCCATTTCTGCCTGGCGCTACTGGATGAAGGGTTCTCTAGGGTTGCCCTGTGGGCTTTGTGCATATCCTTCAACAGGACATGGATGGTGTCCGAGTTTTCATCAAACCAGTCTTGGTGGTTCTTGCTCTTGAAGCCAATTGTTTGGGCTGCCTCATAGAGAGCCGAGCTGATAGAGTTCCAGTTCTGGTCAATAGAGTTCTCAGAAGAGTTCAAGGAAGACTCCACCGCCCCAAGTTTCTCAGCCAGGGAGCGGCGAAAGTCATTTCTTGGATCATGGTTTTCCAGGCGGGCGCAGTCTAGCTTCTTCCTTTTGGGTCCTCGCCGTCTCAAGGGAGGGCGCACTTGCATGTGGACATTGGTCATAATCAAATGATGATCTGTCCAGCACTCTGCACCTCTCATGGCATGGGTGATGAGGACGTCTTTGATGTCACTACGCCTCACTATGATATAATCTATCAGGTGCCAATGTTTAGAACGGGGGTGCATCCATGAAGTCTTATATTTAGCCTTCTGCTGGAAGATGGTGTTGGTTATGGTCAGGTTATGCTCTGAGCAGAGAGTAAGCAGTCTCATCCCATTTGAGTTAACCTGACCAACCCCATGTCTGCCAAGTACTCCACTCCATATCCTGCTATTCTGTCCCACTCGGGCATTAAAATCCCCAAGCAAGAAAATCTTGTCATTCTTGGGGATCCGGCAGAGAGCCTCGTCAAGTGACTGGTAGAAGGAATCCTTGACCTCACTCTCAGATGGCAGGGTCGGTGCATAAGAACTGAGAAGTGTGGCGTAGCGATTCCTGACCAGGGGGATACGGAGGGTCATTAGTCTTTCACTAATGCCGACAGGTGTTTCAGTGAGTCTTGGCAGCAGTGTGTTTTTGATGGCCAGTCCTACACCATGCAGATGTTGTCCTCCTGAGGGGTAGCATTTCCAGATGAATGTGTAGCCCATACCTTCCTCAGTTAGAGAGCCTTCATCCAAGATCCTGGTCTCACTCAGGGCTGCAATGTCAATGTTGTAGCGATTCAGCTCTGCAGCAACCAAGGCAGTTCTTCTGTGAGGTCTGTCAGATCTGCCGTACGAGTCCAGGAGAGTCCTTACATTCCATGTTGCCAGTTTCAAGTTGCATGAGTTTTTTATTTTATTTCGACCGCAGGTATGGAATGGCCCGATAGGTGCGGTATCCTATCCAGGCGAGATTGAGTGGGCAATTTTTAGGCCACCTTTTCCAGGCCCGTCCTCAATTGAGGTGAGCAGTGCCGTCCCTAAATAAGGCTGCTCAAACACAGGGGTCTGCCGAAAACAGCTTCCACTCAACCGAGCTGTTAGCGACCTATACCCTGTGCTTCTGCCGTGCAGGGTTCTAGCTAAGAGCTTCCAGTCCATTCAAACCTGCTCCCGTTGCCAGAAACCCCATCGCCGTCAGACTTCAACCAGATGTTAGTCCAGGTACTGTTCACCATGGTCAGAAGTGGGTACCTGCGCAAGGAGATATTTAAGTGCCAAAGGAGGTGCGCTTTCTCCAGTAGCACTATCTTCACCACAATGAGGTAAACCCGGTGGCGTGGGTGAGCCCATGACGACCAGCCCCCCATCATGACTGCAGGAGGTTGCCGGGTCCTTAATCTTTCAAGGCCCGCCTATTGCGCACCACCAGCACATTGCTTTTCTGTCAGGGTGTGCTCCCTTAGCCTTTGCCTAAATAAGCTGACCCACAAGGCAATGGGGCTATTTACCCATAGTTGGGGCAGGGTTGACAGGCGTCAGGGCGTGTTCCACACAATGGTGGGCCTATACGCCACGTCTCTGGGGCCCACTGCTGCTCCGACATCCCCTTCAGTTTAGTTCGGGGTCTGCAAAGACCCTTATCCGTGTGTGGCCTCGAGGAGGCACTGAAGGAGTCTTGGTGGTGGAGAGGCTTTGTACCAACAGGAGGAGACTTACGCACTCGGCTCCTCTTTTCACCCCCCGAGGGGGGCTAGCTGGCGGCGGTAGCTGTAAGCAGAGAGTAGCAAGCAGAAAGCAACATGCAACATGCACCATCTACAGACATCTCTCTACTTCTACCGCACTAGACGCGTCACACACACCCTGTGTAAGACACACACACTATACACACTACTGAAACACTCTTATACACACTACTGAAACACTCTTACATACACTACTGAAATGCTCTCACATAAACAACTGAAATCTTTTTCTCACACACACTACTGAAACACTTTTATACACACTACTGAAACACTCTTACATACACTACTGAAACGCTCTCGCATAAACAACTAAAATGTTTTTCTTTCACACACCCTACTGAAACACTCTTACACGCTACAGAAACACTCTTACATACACTACTGAAATGCTCTCACGTAAACAACTAAAATGTTTTTCTCTCACACACCCTACTGAAACACTATTATACACACTACTGAAACACTCTTATACACACTACTGAAACACTCTTAAATACACTACTGAAATGCTCTCACATCAACAACTAAAATGTTTTTCTCTCACACACCCTACTGAAACACTCTTACACACTACAGAAACACTCTTACATACACTACTGAAATGCTCTCACGTAAACAACTCAAATGTTTTTCTCTCACACACCCTACTGAAACACTCTTATACACACTACTGAAACACTCTTATACACACTACTGAAACACTCTTACATACACTGAAATGCTCTCACATCAACAACTAAAATGTTTTTCTCTCACACACCCTACTGAAACACTCGTATACACACTACTGAAACACTCTTACATACACTATTGGAATGCTCTCACATAAACAACTAAAATGTTTTTCTCTCACACACCCTACTGAAACACTCTCATAAACACTACTGAAATGTTTTTCTCTCACACACACACACACACACCTGGAATTATTTTTCACTAGTATGTATAAATGGATTTCACCTGTGTGTGTGTGTGTGTGTGTGTGTGTGTGTGTGTGTGTGTGTGTGTGTGTGTGTGTGTGTGTGTGTGTGTGTGTGTGTGTGTGTGTGTGTGTGTGTGTGTGTGTGTGTGTGTGTGTGTGTGTGTGTGTGTGTGTGAGAGAGACAACAATTTCAGTAGTATGTGTGCAAGGATTTCAGTTATGTGTATAAGAGCATCTTAACCAGTGTGTATGAGCGAGGTTGCATTCCAGTTCTGGTCCCCTTTTCAGACAAGTTATTTTATTTTTTTAAATTTTTAAAGCCAAGTTCGTTTGTGAACAAAATGTCTGCCTGACTGCCGACAAGTAGCTTAACCGAGGCAGGAGCTCTACTTCATAATTTGAGGGCTTCAGCGGAGAATATAAGAACACTTTCAATGCAACAAGGGTCGGGCTGCCGCCGTGGGTTGCCCCTGTAGGATGCGACATCCGAGCGGCCACACAGCGGTGCCTTTCTCCTCCCGACAGCCAAGCAGCCTGGAGCACTCGTTCCATTGCAAGTTTGCACCACAACATCATCAAGTGCAACGTTCCAGCTCATGGACATCGAAGCAAGAGGAGGAAAAGGTAATTAGGCATTATTTACTTCTAAATGATTGTTGAATCCCATGAAATGTAAGGCAACATGGCATCGTAGTCAGCTAAACAGTTAGCCTTAGTGTGCCTCCACTACAAACAAGTTAGCAACTAGTGTTTCCGCGGCTCCTAAGAATCTGGCATCTATCGCAAACTTGCCGTTTGTCTCGGAGGAAGCGGACAAAAGTACACAGTCAAATCAGCTAGTAATGTTTGCAGCGTTGTTGCTATGGTAACATGTCGAAATGTGAGTCACGTCGTGGTACGTCAGTAGCTAATCATATACTAATAATAATGGATTACATTTATTTTTTTATTTTTATTTTTTTTATTTTTTATTTTTTTTTTTTTTTTTTTTTTTTTTTTTTTTTTATAATGTCCATTTATTTTTATTACATTTTTATTACATTTATTTAGCCCTTTTTGTTACATTTATTTAGCCCTTTTCTATCGACTAGATAAGGGGTCCCCAAACTACGGCCCGCGGGCTGGTTACGGCCCGCCAGCGTCCAAAATCCGGCCTGTGGGGAAAAAATATATATATATTATTTTAAATCTGACTTTTCTAATCAATTCTTTGGTGTCTCCTAGCCGCTCAGGGAAATCATAATGTCTAAAAATGCATTTCCCTGTATGACTTATATTGTCTTAGCTGTTTTCATGTGATCTTATTGTTACATTCTTATTTCAGAGTCACCACACAGCAGCATGACCATTTCAACAAGGACAGAATAAACAACCTCTGGATTCATTGAAGTTTGCTTCCAAACAACTTCTCTCTACACTAATATATTGTTTGGAATATTCAATATATTTCACATAGAAACATATTAAATATCCTTTTTTTTTTTGGCTCAAAAAAGACTCCTTATGTCGTATTATTCATATACTTTTCAAATGTTCTTGTAGTCAGACAATCTTTTCAGTATATTAGAGGGAATCTTTACCTGACCTGTTTGGACTGTCATCTGCAGTCTTCACAAACGAACTTGGCTTTAAAAAAAAAAAAGAAAAAAAAAAAAAAAATTGTCTGAAAAGGGGCGGGCATTATTGGTGACCAGAACCGGAATGCAACCTCGCTCATACACACTGGTAAGATGCTGTTATACACATAACTGAAATCCTTGCACACATACTACTGAAATTGTTGTCTCTCACACACACATGTAAAAAGCACACACACACACACAGGTGAAATCCGTTTATACATACTAGTGAAAAATAATTCCAGGTGTGTGTGTGTGTGTGCGTGAGAGAAAAACATTTTAGTAGTGTTTATGAGAGTTTCAGTAGGGTGTGTGAGAGAAAAACATTTTAGTTGTTGATGTGAGAGCATTTCAGTAGTGTGTATAAGAGTGTTTCAGTAGTGTGTGTGAGAAAAAGATTTCAGTTGTTTATGTGAGAGCATTTCAGTAGTGTATGTAAGAGTGTTTCAGTAGTGTGTATAAGAGTGTTTCAGTAGGGTGTGTGAGAGAAAATAATTTCAGTTGTTTATGTGAGAGCATTTCAGTAGTGTATGTAAGAGGTAATTTGTGACTCAAGTTTAAAAAGGTTAAGAACTCCTGGCCTAGATACGTACAGTATAGATTTGCTTTTGTGTAAATTTTGCTCCACAATCAGTTTTATAATCCATTTTTTGAGTCTGTCTGCAAGATGTTCGATTCTAGAGGCGTTCCCCGATTGCAAATGCAACCATGCCCCGCCGTTTCCAATAGTATCGTAATTTATATTTTACTCACAGTTAAAATACATATATCTTAAGGTCATCGCCGCTATTTTTTTCTAGAAACGGTCAAAAATAAACTACACTAAATTAAAGGCCTACTGAAACCCACTACTACCGACCACGCAGTCTGATAGTTTACATATCAATGATGAAATCTTAACATTGCAACACATGCCAATACGGCCGGGTTAGCAATTTTAAATTTCCCGCTAAACTTCCGGTTGAAAACGTCTATGTATAATGACGTATGCGCGTGACGTCAATCGTTGAAACGGAAGTATGCGGACACATTGAATCCTATACAAAAAACTCTGTTTTCATCTCAAATTTCCACAGTATTCTGGACATCTGTGTTGGTGAATATTTTGCAATTTGTTTAATGAACAATGAAGACTGCAAAGAAGAAAGTTGTAGGTGGGATCTGTGTATTAGCGGCGGACTACAGCAACACAACCAGGAGGACTTTGAGATGGATAGCAGATGCGCTAGCCGCCAAACTCCCCTTAACTTCCTCCGTCTCCGGGCCGCCGACCGCATCTGTGATCGGGTGAAGTCCTTCGTCACACCGTCGATCGCTGGAACGCAGGTGAGCACGGGTTTTGATGAGCAGATGAGGGCTGGCTAGCGTAGGTGGATAGCTAATGTTTTTTAGTATAGCTCTGTGAGGTCCGGTTGCTAAGTTAGCTTCAATGGCGTCGTTAGCAACAGCATTGTTAACCTTCGCCAGGCTGGAAAGCATTAACCATGTATTTACAGGTCCATGGTTTAATAGTATTGTTGATTTTCTGTCTATCCTTCCAGTCAGGGGTTTATTTCTTTTGTTTCTATATGCAGTTAAGCACGATGCTATCACGTTAGCTCCGTAGCTACAGTGTTTCGCCGATGTATTGTCGTGGGGATAAAAGTCACTGTGAATGTCCATTTCGCGTTCTCGACTCTCATTTTCAAGAGGATATAGTATCTGAGGTGGTTTAAAATACAAATCCGTGATCCACAATAGAAAAAGGAGAGAGTGTGGAATCCAATGAGCCCTTGTACCTAAGTTATGGTCAGAGCGCTGCATTCTAGTCCTTCACTCTAACGTTACTCATCCACAAATCTTTCATCCTCGCTCAAATTAATCGGGTAATCGTCGCTTTCTCGGTCCGAATCGCTCTAGCTGCATTGAAAACAATGGGGAAATGTGAGGAGCCTTTCAACCTGCGACGTCACGCTACTTCCGGTACAGGCAAGGCTTTTTTTATCAGCGACCAAAAGTTGCAACTTTATCGTCGATGTTCTCTACTAAATCCTTTCAGCAAAAACATGGCAATATCGCGAAATGATCAAGTATGACACATAGAATGGATCTGCTATCCCTTTTTAAATTAAAAAAAATCATTTCAGTAGGCCTTTAAACAAACATTGTATAGATTTACCCACTCACAAAATTAGGTACACCTGCACACTCCGCGATCGATTCAAACTGCATTATATCCGAGCATCCCCTTTTATAGGGGGAAGTCTTCCCAGGTTATTGTATTCTAACGACTGTCTGAATAAAGTGCAGAGACTATAATTAAAGTTTAACAATTTATTCCGCAAATGGAATAAGTACAAACATTAGCAATACCAGCGCTGGAGAGAAGACTGAGTTCTACAAAGTCTGGCAAATTCTCTCTCGATAGTCACACTGTTCACTTGCTTTTGACCATTTTGCTACCCCTCCCAAGCATAGTTGCCTGCGTATCAGTCCAATTAAACCAAAAGGTAACACTCTCTCATACACACACACACGCACACACACACACACACACACACACACACACCAATGTTCTTTGCGCACTAATATTTCATTTATGCATTCACGCCTGTCCTGGTTATCTGTTGAACAAAAGATGCATTGTAGTCTCTTTATGTTCTTTAGAACTATCTTGTTAGATCAATCAATTACTTTTACAAACAGTTTTTAAAATCAACTAACACACATATTCATGACACTAGAAATGCCAGCAATGGCTATTTGGCTATTTCTGCTCCCAGGACCAATCTCCTCAAACATGTATAGATGTATATCATTCTGGAATCGGTTGCCATCTCACATTAATCTCTCACAAAGTAAATTGTCATTCAAGACAGCTTTGAAGATACACCTATTGCAGCTGCCCACATGACGTGAATTTTTAATACTGGGTATAACTAGCTTTTTTTTATCTTATGTTGTACTTTTCTTTTGTATAATGTTTGGTAATGTATTTATTCTTTGTATTTTTATTTTGTATGCTCCAATATGGACCCCAGGAAGACTAGCGGTCGTCTTGGCGTCAGCTAATGGGGATCCATTCAATAAACAATAAACAATTCAATAAACACATACACACGTATGCTTTCGCTCCATCTCGTACCTGGCACCTCTTCTCACCATCGAAACTAAGATGTATGCAATGTGTGTGTGTGTGTGTGTGTGTGTGTGTGTGTGTGTGTGTGTGTGTGTGTGTGTGTGTGTGTGTGTGTGTGTGTGTGTGTGTGTGTGTGTGTGTGTGTGTGTGTGTGTGCGTGTGTGCGTGTGTGCGCGCGTGCGTGCATGTATTGAACGAAGATACAAACACAGGGTGAACTCATTGTTTTTTGTTGGTTTGTGTTCCTCGAGCGGAACAGAGAACACATTCCATTCTGCTAAGGTGGAAAATATTCCTCTAATATTAAAAAAAGTTTTGTTTTTTTATGTCGCACGTCAGTGGTATTATGCACATGACACGATTAAATGAAAATAATACTTTTTCCTACCTTTTTTTGTGTTTCCTCACAGCCTGAAACAAAATCCTCTACCCTTCGTCTAAATAGAATTTTAAATATGTAAAGATGTTTAACATTTATCAACATTTGATAAGTCAGAAAGGACTAAATTAATCCTAAGTCCCTTTAACATTTATTATATACATCCTGTATGTGTCAGTCTTGGTAAAAAGGATAGGACTCAGATGCAGAGTAGGGAACTTTGACAGGCTTTTATTTTGACAGCTTCCTTTCACCTCCAAAGTCAAGGAATTACAATATCTATATTAACCAAAAAAAACTAATCGGCGAAAAAGGTTCCAAAAAATAGGAACAACCAAAAATCACTCCAAACGGAGGACACAAAAGCAAAGACGAACTATAATTGGCGCCGTATATGCTATAAAATGTATTAACAAAAAACGCTCCAACAGGAGGAAGAAACAACAGCTATGAAAAATTCTACACTATCTAATCTAATAAAGTTTAACAGAAATTGTCAATCAAAAATTTGAGGAAAGAATGAAAAATAACTGATAACTCACCACTTCGGCTGAATAAACTAAATAACAAAAATCACTCTGCTGAGGAGGAAGAAAGGAAAACTCAAAATAGCAACGAAGGGATTCAGGATCAAGGAACATAAGCACGAGACGAGGCAAGGCATGGGCATGGACATGGATGCTAGAGAGCACGAATAAACGAGACAATCTGGCACAGAACAAAGGGAGGAGTGGGCTTATAAGACACATGAGGGTAATAGGGAACAGGTGGAAACAATCAGGGAACAGGGATGACGTCAGACTGGTGACACAAAAGGAAGGGCAAGTGACCTGAAACGAGAGGAGAGTTACTTTTCAAACTAAAACATGCAAATCACAAGACAGAAAAAACCAAGACAAGACATCCCTCACCGCGGTGTGACAGTATGATGGACAAGCTGTGTGTGATTGACCTCGTAAATATCCACCAGATTTTATTAATAGTATGTCTTTTGTGTTTCTGCTCAGTTTTGGGGACACATCCCTCTCAACTACGTCCACACTGGAGCACATCCCGTCTTCGGCTGTGGCGCGACCCCGTCCCCTGGTCCGGCAGCAGAGCCTCCAACAGCCCCTCACTCACCAGCCCCCTCCGGGTCCTAACGACCCCCCTGTGACCTCGCAAAGCCTGGGCCAGCTGCACACAGGCCCAGGTGGCGGGGGCCACCGTGGAGGACCACGAGGGGTCCGGGGGAGTACGGCCGGAGCCTCCCGGTACAGAGGGGCAGGGGCGGGCCGGTCAAGGTCGAATCCGGGAAGCTGGGACCATATGATGGAACAGATCCGCCACAGGGGGCTGGACGTCAAGTCGTTCTTGTAAGTGTTGCTGTGATAGAACCAGTGATGTCTTTTCAGGGGAGAAGGAGCCTAATCATGGAAAATGAAAAGGAAAAAAAATATAATAATTGGAAAATCAGCAAATGTGGGAGGTACTGAACACAGAATCACAAATAAAGCTAGACTTACGAGCTTAATTGATTTTATGATGGAGCTCTTAACTTAAAACACTCGTATCTCAAATAAATGTCTCACATTGAAATTAAATGAAATCTAATTGGTTATTAATTAATTATAACATGTAACATGTGTTTTAAAAAGAATAGTACACTTTTTGAAATATTGTATGAAACACAGTACAATACAATATACTACAACTACAGTAGTTTTATGAAGTAATGTGAAATTATGGACAGCATTTACCTTTGAGGGTGGACTTCTGCGGTATATCCTTCCAGCTGCTTCTCCGTCAAATACACCACCAGCACCGTTTCCATATTTAAATGGATAAATGTCCACCGTTTGGATGTTATTTGAACATTATTAACTCGCGTTATTGCATCATTCGGCTTTATTATGGTTAGCCGAGAGATAGCTCTTATCTCAAAACTTAGGGTGAGGTACTACTGTACTATGATACAGATATAAATATAATTTTAAAAAAGATAGATATATAACAAAGTGTTTTTGAAGTAATTCCTATAATATTGGCACCTTGTGTGAGTTATACTTGCTATAATTAACTATACATCCTGACTCATCGCACTCTGGTTAATATTTTCGTGACATACTTGGTATATCAGAAAAGTTCTAGGATTCATTATTCGATGTGAGAGGCATCTTTCGTGAAGAGGCGGGAGTTGTGGCAGGACAGCTCATGGATGCTTTATTATGACAACACACCTGCTCACAATGGCCTTAGCACCTTGCAGTTCCTGGCCGGGAAGATATTCGCCATGATGAAGTAACCTCCCAACGCACCTGACCTGGCTCTATGGGATTGTTTTCCCTTTTTGAAATGTGCTCATCATCAAGATCGCCGTGACAACAAAGCTGTGGAGGATCTCGGAAGAATCCTACCAGGAGTGCATGAAGGCGTGGCAGAGAACTACTGTGCGTTTGACTCCACAAGAATTGTCATGATTTCCGGACTGTAAGCCGCTACTTTTTTCCCACGCTTTAAACCGTGCGCTTTAAACGATGCTGAGGCTAATTTATGGATTGTTCACATGCCGCCCATCTCGTCACATCAGACCAATGAAGTTGCTCACATTAAATCAAAGGTACTCACGGTCAAAGGTACTCATGCAATCATCTAATCAGCCGTTCAGCGCACTATGGACTCACCCTCAATAATGGAGGTAAACAACAACAAAAAGCACAAGACGTAGCCCCAAAGCCGGAGACGATTGACCTAGTCATTGAAAAAATAAATCCACCGTTACAAACTGGCCCACGACACAGGGCGCTGAAGAAGTCGAAGGAGGAGAATGACGATGAAGACCGTATTCCGTTAGGCGACTGTATGTCACAGGTATTGCCTTTGGTTAAATTTGCGAATTAACACATGCGCCTGTTGAAATATTTCATGTTTAAATGTGTACACCTCCGGCTTATAGACTTTTGGGACCAATGTATGTACAGCAAAATTCAGCCAAAAATTTGATGTGTGCAGTTTATAATTAGGTGCGCTCTACAGCCCGGAAATTATGGTACATTTCAAAGGCGAAAACTTTTTTGAAAGCAGTCCTGGAACTTTTCTGATATGCAAGTCTTACACGGAAAGCAGACCGCGTTGCAGGGTGAGCTCTACAGGTGAGCTCTACAGGTGCTTGTTGCTGCTCTTCTACGCAGAGGCAGCTGTTTCGTTAAAAAGACATACAGCCTGAGTAGGACAAATCCAGGACAACCTTCTGTTATTCTTGTTATGAATCTCAATTGAAACTGAACTTTTAGACTTGTAATGCGATTTTCAATATTAGAGAAACTACATTTTGACCCTATTTAGAATATTTTGTTTTCTTATTGTTGTTATTTAGTCTGTAATAAATATTTCAATGCATCAGATTTAAGCATTTTTTAAATAGTCTACTAAAAGTACAAAAATAAATCTGCATGACAATACAGTAACTATTATTTGCACTGAATGTGTATGACATGTTGAGAACGAATGGAGGGTGCAACACAATTACACTCTCATGGCTATAGGGCTGTCAAAGTTAACACGTTATTTCATGGAATAGAATAGAAAATAATTGAATAGAATAGAATAGAATGCTATTTATTGTCACGTATACCCATGTACAAAGGGATTAAAACCAGATCTTTGGTGCAGACTTGAAATGAAAAAAATAAAAATAGACAAAGGAAGAGAAAAAAAAGAGAAAATGTAAAAAATAGTATTTATATATATATATATATATATATATATATATATATATATATATATATATATATATATATATATATATATATATATATATATATATATATATATATTTTTATATATATATATATATATATATATATATATATATATATATATATATATATGTATAGATATATATATATATATTATAATTAAATTGATAAAAGCAATAAGGAAAAGAGGTGCATGGTTTTGACTATATACATATGTGTAAAAGTAATATGTGTGAGTTATTGCATTATCAGTAAGAAATGTAAATATTGCACAGATGAATGGTTTCACTGTACAGTAATGATGAGTGGATATTGGACAGTGAGAGTTATGATACGCAGCATAATATACAGATATTGTACAGTAATCAAAGTGATGAATATTTAAGTGAGAGTTCAGTGATTATGGCTCTCAGAAAAAAGCATTTTTCGAATGTATTTCTCCTTGTTTTAATACACCTGTAGCATGCAATCTCATGCAAACAATCACAAAAACGTATTGTCTTAGTCATGTATAAATGCAAATTAATCACACAATTTATTTTGAGTGCGTATGCTACATTACCCTAACCGTGGATGGTTACCTGAAAGGCGGATCAGGTTGCTTTACGGCAAAGCTTCTCGATTATGTTCCATTACACCCCCCTACGAAGAAGAAAACATATACTCTCTACTGCGACTATAAATAGTATCATCTGTCTATTAAAATGTTATAAGTACACCTCTGCATAACATTATATTCTTATTAACATTAAAAAAAACAACAACACACTGCAGTGAAGCCAAGCGCTACATACGCTTCATCATATTTTAGTACGGCAAAAAAAAGCATGTTCCCTGATTCACTATGTAAAGGGCTTTGAGCGCTATATAAATATACTTCACTTCACTAATCTGATTTTAAAAAAGTAATTGTTTTACAACACTTATAAAAACAAGTCAGTAGTAGTGTTGTCCCGATACCAATATTATTTCGGTACTTTTCGATATTTTTCTAAATAAAGGGGACCACAACAAATGACATTATTGGTTTTATTTTAACAAAAAATCTTAGGGTACATTAAACATATGTTTTTTATTGCAAGTTTGTCCTTACATAAAATAGTGAACATACTAGACAACTTGTCTTGTATTAGTAAGTAAGCAAACAAAGGCTCCTAATTTAACTGCTGACATTTGCAGTAACATATTGGGTCATTTTCCATTCTATTATTTTGTCAAAATTATTAAGGACAAGTGGTAGAAAATTAATAATTCATCTACCTGTTCATTTACTGTTAATATCTGCTTACTTTCTCTTTTAACATGTTCTATCTACGCTTCTGTTAAAATGTAATAATCACTTATTCTTCTGTTGTTTGGATGCTTTACATTAGATTTAGATGATACCACAAATTTGGGTATCAATCCGATACCAAGTCGTTACAGGATCATACATTGGTCATATTCAAAGTCCTCATGTGTCCTGGAATGTAATTCCTGAGTTTATAAACATAATATGTATTTTTTTTAAACGAAAGGAGATGTGATACCAAAATATATCGACGTAATCATAGTAGTATTGACTACATACGCTCCTGTACTTTGGTATCATTACAGTGGATGTTAGGTGTAGATCCACCAATGGCGTTTGTTTACATTGTGACGCCGGTGAGCTACGGTGTGTAGTGAAGCATGTTTAGCTATTCCTCGTCCTGCAGGGATGATACTTGTAAGAAACTTACTTTGTTTGTCGCCATTGAAGCGAGGATTAGTGTTTTCATATAACTTCACCTTTATCTTTAGTTTTCAAGCCAAAATGCGTCCTTTGTCCCTTTTCTGTCCAAACACTGTGTCTGCTTGTAAGTACTCCGTGATTGTGCGCTGCCGAACATGCTCGTCTGCTCGTAAAACCAGCAATGACACGACGTGACGACGACGGGTGGCAGGGGACCGGTACTTTTCAGAGGCGGTATAGTATCGAATATGATTAATTAATACCATGGTACTATACTAATACCGGTATACCGTACAACCCTAGTCAGTAGTTAGTTAAATATTATCAAGATTAATAAGGAATTAGTGCCTTACCGACCAGCAACATGACCGCACGTCACCGGAAAGTACCTAAACCCCAAAAAGCAGGAACGTTTGTGTTTGTGTACAATTTTTCTAGGCTAGTGGAGATTTAAGATACGGAGCTCATGAATCTCACCTCACTTTAGGACCCAGAGGGGGAAACACAAACAAGCATTGTGGTCAGGAGGGTGCGTGTGACCTACCAATTGCAGCGTGAGCTTCCCCACTTTGTTGTGTAATCAATAAAACCGGTGTCGGTGGTAATGGTTTCCACGCCCGCCGGGTGGACTGCTCGTGTCGTTTCTGGTCATCTATACAAATGCATTCACCTTATTGATGAGCTGCATGCTGGCACTGTTTACAACTCCCCAGTGAGCCGCTGTCTCTCAAGTGCTAATGTGTTCTCTGGCTGTCAATATTTCTCCAACAAACAACCTCTTATTAAGGCAGGGAGTCAGAACAGCGCAGGTGGGCTGGGGGGGAGAGGGAATTAAAATAAACAAACAATAGGAAAATATAATTGGACATTGAAGTTGGTTTTTTTAGCTTTGCACCAGCCGAAGACCCACAGACACCCATAATAAACCAAATATTAACACTGAAAATAATGTGAAATACATATAAATGAGAAAATGAAAGGGATACATAAACACTTCACAGTACGTTTAACTTAACTGAACACGCTTGTTTTTCAAGATGGAAAAGGATCATGGATTTTTTTGCAGTCGCACTCGAAGAAAAAAAGCACGGAGACTAAGGTTTGCGGATGCTAAAACTCGTGCAAAAGCTGATCAACTAAGCTTGTGCCAGAGGATTGCGTCTTTTTAGTCAGCAGAATGAGAAGCATAATCCAATTAGCGGGTCTGTCTTCATGTATATGCAGAATACAGGCTGATTATCAGAACGCCCACAATACTTGGAGGAGAAAATGCAAACATAACTATTTAGCACTAAAACGGTGTGATTTATCAAGACTAAAACTTGTTCTGCAACAGTTGTTTTGGTCATCTGCAACCTGGCAGGAGGCGATTGCGCTGCTGCTCCATCAACATATATAGACTGTCAAAAATAAAAATATTTGACATATTTTCTATTCAGGAAGATATTTTTTAAATTTTATAGCTGCTAGATAACTTAAAGGCCTACTGAAATGAGATTTTCTTATTTAAACGGGGATAGCAGGTCCATTCTATGTGTCATACTTGATCATTTCGCGATATTGCCATATTTCTGCTGAAAGGATTTAGTAGAGAACATCGACGATAAAGTTCGCAACTTTTGGTCGCTGATAAAAAATCCTTGCCTGTACCGGAAGTAGCGTGACGTCACAGGTTGTGGAGCTCCTCACATCTGCACATTGTTTACAATAATGGCCACCAGCAGCGAGAGCGATTCGGACCGAGAAAGCGACGATGTCCCCATTAATTTGAGCGAGGGTGAAAGATTTGTGGATGAGGAAAGTGAGAGTGAAGGACTAGATGGCATTGGAAGCGATTCAGATAGGGAAGATGCTGTGAGAGGCGGGTGGGACCTGATATTCAGCTGGGAATGACTAAATTAGTAAATAAACACAAGACATCTATTAGCCACAACACAACCAGGCTTATATTTAATATGCCACAAATGAATCCGCATAACAAACACCTCCCCCCTCCCGTCCATATAACCCGCCAATACAAATCAAACACCCGCACAACACACTCAATCCACAGCCCACGGCGCCGCTGCTGCCCACTGCTCCCCAAGGGGATGGGTCAAATGCAGAGGACAAATTTCACCACATCTAGTGTGTGACAATCATTGGTACTTAATCTTAAAGTACCGTTCACCTCCGCAAAGTTCATACAGCACATATACATGTATTTCCCCAAAGTTACGTACGTGACATGCACATAGCGGCACGCACGTACGGGCAAGCGATCAAATGTTTGGAAGCCGCAGCTGCGTACTCACGGTACAGCGTATCCAACTCAAAGTCCTCCTGGTAAGAGTCTCTGTTGTCCCAGTTCTCCACAGGCCAATGGTAAAGCTTGACTGTCATCCTTCGGGAATGTAAACAATGAAACACCGGCTACGTGTTTGTGTTGCTGCAGCCGGCCGCTAATACACCGCTTCCCACCTACAGCTTTCTTCTTTGCTGTCTCCATTGTTCATTAAACAAATTGCAAAAGATTCACCAACACAGATGTCCAGAATACTGTGGAATTTTGCGATGAAAACAGACGACTTAATAGCTGACCACAATGGTGTCCCAAAATGTCCGCTACAATCTGTGACGTCACGCGCAGACGTCATCATACCGAGACGTTTTCAGCGGGAAATTTAAAATTGCACTTTACTAATCTAACCCGGCCGTATTGGCATGTGTTGCAATGTTAAGATTTCATCATTGATAAACTATCAGACTGCGTGGTCGGTAGTTAGTTTCAGTAGGCCTTTAAGGGGCTGATTAAAACCAATTGATGTGTTTTGGTGTCTTTGGCGGTTTTTATTTTATTTTTTATGACATTAGTCGTTTCATATAGGATATATTACTAAAATACATTATTAAAATGTCTACTCTATGTTAAAATATTTTTCTTGCGTCTGGAATATTTCAACACACGCTTGCTGTTAGTACCAGCGTCTCCAAAAAAGTTGGTTCCATTGTAGACGTCCTGCAGGACTGCTTCTAACATGCCCAGGAAATGTGATAAATGTCTGCTGCATGTTTAAAAACAGCAGAACACTGCAGGTAGGAGTAGGGCTGGGCGATATGGCCTTTTATTAATGTCTCGATATTTTTAGGCCATGTCACGATACACGATATATATCTCGATAATTTGCCTTAGCCTTGAATTAACACTTGATGCATATAATCGCACCAGTATGATGATTATGTGTCTACATTAAAACATTCTTGTTCATACTGCATTAATATATAATAATTTTAAACTTTTATGCAGAGAGGGAAATCACAACTAAGTCAATTGACCAAAAGTGTATTTATTAAACAGTTATTAAGCAGTGGCACAAACATTCATGTCATTTCCAAAACAGAAAGTGCAAGATTGTCAGAGACATTTTAAAACAAGCTATGAGTGCACTTTTGTGCATGATGTCACTAAGGTGACATATTAAGACAACACTAAATTAAAGTGCACTTTTTTTTACAGAACGCCACTACAATAGTTTAAAACAAATAAAGTGCACTTTTGTGCATGATGTCACACAAGATATTTCAATAACTGTCAAATAAAAATTAGCTGCATAATAGGAAATCAAATAGTGTATATCCTTCGCTATGTGGTAGGTTCCTTCTGTTTTTGACTATTTTTTTCATACGGTGTTGATGTGGAAATGGTGTTGATGTGCAGGTTGCTTAGGCATTTTGTTGGGTGTGGCACCGGCCGGAGATGTTGACATGCAAAGTTTCAAGCACTCTTCATTCTCTAGCGGGTGACTTTTCAAATGATGCTACGAATTAGCAGTAATGCTACTTTTTGTAGCAACGCTTTTACTTGACATATTACGGTTGTTTGTTCAACATATTCCCGCCTGAAGCCAAACCACCGCCAGACAATGGGAATTATTCTCCCTCCATTTGTTACCAGATTCGCACCTTCTTTCTCGTATTACCACTCGCACCACTCCACTAGCATCACAGCTAATGTTATCCATTCCGCTACCTCTCTGCTCAGCGAGGGCGTATGACAAGTATGTGACGTATGTAAGAAGGTGCGCTTGTTTTATGTCTCTGTGCGAAGGAGAGACACGAAAGAGTGAGAACAGCCTGTAGTCTTAATGCCCGCAGCTAAAAGCAACTGCGTGAGAACGTATACTCGGACATCACGATATAGTCATTTTCTATATCGCACAGAGACAAACCCGCGATATATCGAGTATATTCCATATATCGCCCAGCCCTAGGAAGGAGCATGAAATCATGAATGTGCAGTAGATGATCACACAAAGACTTTATTTAAATAGGGGGGTCTGCACCAGTTATCAATTGTACACACAGTCTTAGTAGATCACAAGCAAACACCCACTGATTGTACATGTAATTTGATAATTTGCATACGCCGCTGAGCGTGTAAGATGTGGATCTTAGTAGATCAAACCCAAAGTCACCAAGGATTCTTCGTTTAGGGACTCAATTATGAATAGCTTTTTTTTAACAAACACTTTAATTTGGAAAAAGCGTCAAATAATATTCCATTGCTTCAATTAATCGTTTAATTAGTGTAACTAGTTGAACCAACAGAGTGCCAGGAACTTTAAATACATGGACATAGTTTCAGCACGGCCGCTGCAATAGAGCACACATGAGAGTGGTGGTGTGTGGGGGTCGTGATCTGTGAGGCAGCGAACAGCAGAGAGCTTTTTTTTAAATTGTATCTTAGTTTTTGTTAATGCACACATGCGAAAAGTGCAATTTTATTTTTATTTTTTTAATTAGTAAATCAACATAAAAAACACAAGATACACTTACAGTTAGTGCACCAACCCAAAAACCCTCCGTCCCCCATTTACACTCATTCTCACTCATTCACACAAAAGGGTTGTTTCCTTCTGTTATTAATATTCTGGTTCCTACAATATATATATCAATACAGACTGCAAGGGATACAGTCTGTGCTTCTGGTCCACGAATAGTACTAACCTTTAACAGTTAATTTTACTCATGTCCATTAATTACTAGTTTCTATGTAACTTTTTTTATTTTATTTTAACTTATTTTTTGTTAAAAAAAAATGTTTTTTTTGTTTTTTTTAAATAAAGGACATTATCTTCACCAGACCAGGTAGTCAATTAAATTAGATTGTTTAATAGGTTCTTAAAACCCGTTCCAGTCCAGATTATGTCCAGGTCGGGCTCAGCAACACACACCTTCCTTTATGTACACTCAAATTAGGGAACACAACAACAGATTTCATATAATCTATAAACAAAATTACAAGGTGCAATTTTAATGTTGATGATGTGTATTTCTTAAAAGAAAAATAATAGAAGTTATGGCAAGCACAAAAAGTGTTGTTCATTTCAAGTATTTTCCCTGAAATACGCATTGAGGCTTTAAGTGTGTTGTTTTCGATTACTCGATTAATCGAACAAACTAATCAGTAGATTACACGATTATTAAAATAATCGATAGCTGCAGCCCTAATTTGTTATGCGCATTGTTGAGCCGCACGATAACCAAAAGGATACACGAAAACCGGGGCAAACTTTTGGCAAAATGTTTCGCAGAAAACCAAATCATGCGAAAAGGTTGGGGAGTACGAAAACAAAAAAGTCATAGTTTATTATGTCCTTCATATTACTAAAAAAAAAGGCCCGCTTAAGTTGACGTCAACATTAGATACAACATACCGTATTTTTCAGACTTAAAAATCCTCATCTTTTTGGTACGTGGTGTAATGATAAGTGTGACCAGTAGATGGCAGTAACACATAAGAGATAAGTGTGGACTGCAGGTTGACACCTGTTCAATAAATGACGCTAGCAAGTACCCCTAAGCAAGGAAGACCAAAATTGGATGTTTCATCGAGAATATAGAACATTACACACGGCGCTCAAAAATCTGTCCAAATGTTTTAGTATGATCCGAAGCCGCACCGCTTGATGGAACACGGAGCATTGCGGCTACTGTAGTCAGACGTACTTTGCTTCAAAATCCATCCATTTTATACCGCTTGTCCCTCTCAGTGGTCACGGGGGGTGGCTGGAGCCTATCTCAGCTGCATTAGGGCCGAAGGCGGGGTACACCCTGGACAAGTCGCCACCTCATCGCAGGGCCAACACAAATAGACAGACAACATTCACACTCGGGCCAATTTTAGTGTTGCCTATCAACCTATCCCCAGGTGCATGTTTTTGTAGATAGGAGGAAGCCGGAGTACCCGGAGGGAACCCACGCAGTCACGGGGAGAACGTCCCCCGGGGATCGTACCCAGGATTTTCTTATTGTTAGGCACCAGCACTAACCCCTATGTCACCATGCTGGTGTGCTTCAACATGCGGGTATTATTATGGTGTGTGTATAAGGACCCCAAAATGTCACCTGTTAGGAGATCTAATATAACGTTTTGTTTTGCAAAATTATGCAAAATTGTAGTCTGCACCATAGTTAATAAGCTCTTTCTTTTCCTCCTTCCTCTTGTTGTGGGTAATTCATCCTCCGCTGTTGCCATTTCTAATATAAAGTAGCTTATAGTTCTAACTTCTGTAAGTAGACTCGATGCGGAAGCACTAACAACTACCGGTACAACAAAGATGACGGGGAGAAGACACTGTTGAAGTAGAGACACGACAATAAAATTGCCCAAAATACGGCGCATCTACAAACCCCGTTTCCATATGAGTTGGGAAATTGTGTTAGATGTAAATATAAACGGAATACAATGATTTGCAAATCCTTTTCAACCCATATTCAATTGAATGCACTACAAATACAAGATATTTGATGTTCAAACTCATAAACTTGTTTTTTTTTTTGCAAATAGTAATCAACTTAGAATTTCATGGCTGCAACACGTGCCAAAGTAGTTGGGAAAGGGCATGTTCACCACTGTGTTACATGGCCTTTCCTTTTAACAACACTCAGTAAAGGTTTGGGAACTGAGGAGACACATTTTTGAAGCTTCTCAGGTGGAATTATTTCCCATTCTTGCTTGATGTACAGCTTAAGTTGTTCAACAGTCCGGGGGTCTCCGTTGTGGTATTTTAGGCTTCATAATGCGCCACACATTTTCAATGGGAGACAGGTCTGGACTACAGGCAGGCCAGTCATTCACACACATCAGTGTGTGAATGTGTGTGTGTGTGAATGGGTGAATGTGGAAATAGTGTCAAAGCGCTTTGAGTTCCTTAAAAAGGTAGAAAAGCGCTATACAAGTACAACCCATTTACCATTTATTTAGTACCCGCACTCTTTTACTATGAAGCCACGTTGATGTAACACGTGGCTTGGCATTGTCTTGCTGAAATAAGCAGGGGCGTCCATGGTAACGTTGCTTGGATGGCAACAGATTCTCTGAACCCTTTGATGGTATTACGGACCGTAGATGGTGAAATCCCTAAATTCTTGGCAATAGCTGGTTGAGAAAGGTTTTTCTTAAACTGTTCAACAATTTGCTCACGCATTTGTTGACAAAGTGGTGGCCCGCTCCCCATCTTTGTTTGTGAATGACTGAGCATTTCATGGAATCTACTTTTATACCCAATCATGGCACCCACCTGTTCCCAATTTGCCTGTTCACCTGTGGGATGTTCCAAATAAGTGTTTGATGAGCATTCCTCAACTTTATCAGTATGTATTGCCACCTTTCCCAACATCTTTGTCACGTGCTGCTGGCATCAAATTCTAAAGTTAATGATTATTTACAAAAAAAAAAAGTTTATCAGTTTGAACATCAAATATGTTGTCTTTGTAGCATATTCAACTGAATATGGGTTGAAAATTATTTGCAAATCATTGTATTCCGTTTATATTTACATCTAACACAATTTCCCAACTCATGGAAACAGGGTTTGTACTTGAAGATGGTCTGTAAAACGTAATCTATGCAACATTTTGACCAAAGAACCACCATTACATGTTATGTACACCATAAGGAAGTGTTTTAAATGTAGAAAAAAATCATAATATGAACCCTTTAATGCGCCTCATAATCTGGTGTACAAATAGACTGGAATAGACCCGCCCATCAGCAGTGCGCCTTATAATCCTGTGTGCCCTATGGTCTGAAAAATGCGGTACTGTAAATTTTGGAAAGCAAAGGGATCATTCCTCTTAAAAATGTGAATGTTTTGGAGAACAGCTTTAATGACTGTGTTATGTTTGATATGATTAAATTTTGCCAGACTGTAATGTTGCAGCCAATGTTATTAATAAAAATAAAAAAGGATACAAATACACTGAAGGGGATGGGGAAAAGCAGTATAAAAATAGAATGCACCAAATAAATGGGCATGAAGGGATAACATTCCAAACAAAAGATTACAGCTCACAGGTCAGCAGGACGGCATCAGAAGGAGATTAGCACTGCAGGAAAGCACAAAAAGGCAGTTGAACGTCTACAGAAAAGCGAAGTTTAGAAGCTTTGCCACAGGGTTGTAGCAACAGGAGGTGCAGCATGAAAAGGTAAACTAAGTCTCAATAGCACAAGAAGAAGTAGCAGGGACCGGTAACCATGGAGCTGCAGACCCACCTGAGGTAAATAGTTCCATAATCCCCAGTAGGAAGCAGGTTTGCTACGTTTAACTGAAGTCAAGGGGTGAAACTAAACACAACACAGAAACTAGCGGAACAAAATAAAAGCACAAAACAACTTTCTGGCCATCTCTTCGACTGCGTCCTCCCCCCGTCATCCATGTTGTAGTTGTTGGCGCTTCTACATGGAGTCTACTGACAGATATATATATATATATATATATATATATATATATATATATATATATATATATATATATATATATATATATATATATATATATATATATATATATATTGTGATGTGCGGTCACAAACCAACCTCCCAGAGACAGTTCTGTTTAAAGTTCAAACGCCGCAGCGTTGTTTTATTCAGTCAGTTTTTCTGAATAAAGGATAACTTAAAGTTCTTCCCGATTGGGGCTTCCCTTGAAACAAACAAATTGTCACTTTTTCCAAGTCTGGATCATGTCTCCTAAATTGCCTGGAACATATAGCAAAGAAACTGATCAGTGCAAAGTTAAATAAATCCCAGCATTCAATGAATCAAACATCTTACACATTTAGCAGACTAATTTACAAACTATATTTCAGTGGAGCAACACACTTACCGCCCGATGGAAGCAGACCTTTCCCAGCAGGGAGCCAGCCACACAATGAGTCAAACACCGAGGTGCTATTTAACTCCAACACAGTGATTGCCAACCTGCCACAGCTGCCTTGGGGCAGGTGGCCACACCTCAGCCTGATTGAGGATAAAATTAGGGATGTACTTGCCTTCAATGACCACACCTAAAGAGTGGCGTAGTTTGACCTCCTGGTGCATGCTTTCACTGTGATGGCTGGCCCTCTGCCCAGTCTCACCTGTTCGGAGGTATTGTGATGCTCCACATATCCCCCCCCTAAGCTCCTTGTTGGTACGAGGAGCTTCCTGTTCCTCATCTTCGTAGCGGCGGGACATCGCGTCGGCGTGGCGGATATCCTTTCCAGGGCGGTGCTCGACAGTGAATTTATAATTTTGCAGTTCCAGGAACCAGCGTGTCACCCGAGCGTTGCTGTCCTTATTGGTGGCCATCCATTTGAGGGGGGCGTGGTCGGTCACCAGAGTGAAGCGTCTTCCCCATAGGTAATACCTGAGATGGTGGATGGCCCACTTCACAGCAAGACACTCCTTTTCCACGGTAGAGTAGTTTTTCTCGTGCTTTAGCAGTTTTCGGCTAACGAAGGTTACGGGGTGTTCATCGGCGCCAACCAATTGGGCTAGGACTGCCCCGATCCCAGTGCCAGAGGCATCTGTGTGGAGGACGAATGGCTTCGTGAAGTCAGGTGCAACAAGGATGGGTTCCTCACACAGAGCTTGCTTTAACTTCTCGAAGGCCCCTTCCGTTTCGGTGGTCCAAGATACTCGGTGGGTTGACCGTTGGCGAGTGAGGTCGTTGAGGGGGGCCGCTATTGTGGCAAAGTCTTTGATAAACTTCTGGTAGTAGCCGATCAGACCTAAGAAGGACTGCACCTGTCTTTTAGTGATGGGGCGGGGCCAATTCCGTATCTTCTCCACCTTCTGGGCTTGGGGTCGCACACACCCACGGCCTATCGTATACCCGAGGTAGTCAGTTTCGGTCCATCCTACCCGGCACTTCTTGGCGTTCGCTGTTAGACCAGCCTGACGAAGGGCCCTGAGGACAGCCTCCAGGTGTTCCAGATGGTGGGCCCAGGTGGCGCTGTGGACCACGATGTCATCAAGGTAGGCGGCGGCATAGGCTTGGTGAGGACGGAGGATTCGGTCCATCATGCGCTGGAAGGTCGCAGGGGCCCCGTGGATGCCGAAGGGGAGGACAGTGTACTGGAACAAGCCATCTGGAGTTGAGAAGGCCGTCTTGGGTTTGGCTCTCTGGGTCAGGGGTACCTGCCAATAACCTTGGGTCAAGTCCATGGTGCTGACAAAGCGGGCAGGTCCAAGGCGGTCAATCAGCTCATCGGCTCTAGGCATGGGATATGCATCGAAGGTGGATATTTCGTTTAGTTTTCGGAAGTCGTTGCAAAACCTCAAGGAGCCATCTGGTTTAGGGACGATGACAATTGGACTGGACCAAGGGCTGTAGGACTCTTCAATGACGCCTTGGTCAAGCATCTTTTTTACCTCTTCTTTTATCGCTTCCCTCCGCGCTTCTGGGACCCTGTATGGTCGTTGCCTGACCACCTTCCCAGGCGGGGTCTCTATGTCATGTTCTATGACATGGGTGCGCCCGGGCATCTCTGCAAAAATGTCCCGGTAGCGGCCCAATAGCTCTTGGACATCTTGGACTTGTGTTGGGCCAAGGTCTACGCCTACATTGACGGCGGGTTTCTGGGAAGAGAGGTCCGTTAGAAAGGCAGGGCTAGGCAAAGGTGCAGCAGTGTGCCATCTTTTCAATACATTTACATGGTACAGCTGCAAACCTTTCCTCCGGCCGGGTTGCTGCACACGGTAGTTGACGGCCCCCACTCGCTCAGCGATCTCGTACGGGCCGTGCCATTTAGCCAAGAATTTGCACTCTGCCGTCGGGACCAATACTAAGACAAGGTCACCCACCTTAAACTCACGGAGATGAGCGCCCTTGTTGTATGTTCGTGCCTGGGCAGCTTGAGCCTTCTCCATATGGTTCCGGACCAGTGGCCATACCTTTCTGGCTCTCTCCTGTAGGTGTTCCACGTGGTCTATAACGTTCCGGTGGGGGGAGGGCTGACTTTCCCAGGCTTGCTTGGCGAGGTCCAGCAGACCCCGTGGATTCCGCCCGTAGAGCAGCTCAAAAGGGGAAAAACCTGTAGAGGCTTGGGGCACTTCACGAATAGCAAACAGTACATAAGGAATTAATTGGTCCCAGTCTTTCCCGTCAACTTCAACCAGTTTCCTTAACATTGTCTTCAAGGTTGAATTAAAGCGTTCCACTAGTCCGTTAGTTTGTGGGTGATAGACGGAGGTTCTGATCTGTTTTATCTTAAGCCATTTATACAACGCGGTCATTACACGGGCCATAAAACAGGTACCCTGGTCTGTCAAAACCTCGTCTGCTATTCCAACCCGGCTAAAAAGCATGAGTAGTTCATGGGCAACATTCTTGGCGGTAGCAACACGCAAGGGAATGGCCTCGGGGTATCGGGTTGCATAATCGACAATGACCAGTATATAGCGGTGTCCACGAGACGATTTTGGCAACGGCCCCACAATGTCCATAGCTATCCGTGAAAATGGCGTCTCAATAATAGGAAGGGGTATAAGGGGATTCCGGAGAAAGGGCCGCGGTGCCGCTTTTTGACATTCCGGACATGTGCGACAAAAGTCCTCGACGGCTCGGTTCACCCCAGGCCAATAAAAACGTGCGACCACTCGGTCGTAAGTCTTCTGGGCTCCCAGATGAGCCCCTAATTGGTGGGAGTGAGCGAGGTACAACACCCGGGTGACGTAACTTTTCGGCACTAATAGTTGTTCAACAACTCCCCCCCCCTTAGTTTTTTCACTTCGGTACAACAGACCCGCTTTTACCAAAAAATGAGGATAAGACACCCCACTCACCCCAGCGACCAGTTGACCGTCTATGGTGGCGACGCTTTGGCGGGCCATTTCCAGGTTCGGGTCAGCCCATTGGGCTGTGGCGTACTCGCCTTGAGGTGGGTTCCCCTCGACCGGCATGAGCGGGAACTCAGAGAAGGGGTCTTCACTGGCTGGAGGGGTCTCTCCCCCACTGGCGTCTCTCTCAGATGCTCCCCTTCCTGGTGAGGTTCCTCTAGGTGCTCGGAAGGTGGGGAATGCGGTCCGCGGGGTCGAGGCTGCGGGGCGCCGGTCCCGGCGTCTTGTTTGTCGGGGAGGATGTGGGCGGCGGCCTGGGTTCCAATACCGCTGGAAGAGGACACAATCCGTGCCTATCAGCAGAGGGACAGGTAGGTTGGGGACCACCCCAGCAGCCACAACGGCGTCTCCACGGGGGGTCTGGACCCGGATATGGCTGACCGGATAATGGCGGACATCACCATGGACGCAGGTGACCGGGACGGTGTCTGAGCCGACAGGACCAGCGTAGTCAGCCCTCACCAAGGTGACGACGCTGCCAGAATCAATCAGGGCATGGGCGTCGGTACCTCCCACCCGCACCGGCAGGGAGGCATGGGGTCGGCCGGTGTCCCCGGTGTGCAAGCAAGGTCGGTGGGCACCCGAGCTGGCGGCAGAGGGCATTGAGACGTCTCGGTCCCGTTCCGGACAGGCCCAGGAGATGTGGCCTTCTCGCCCGCAGACATAGCACCTTCTGGGGGGCCGGGCCAACCTTTCCTGTGGGTTGCTATCCCTTGGGGCATTACGTGGAGGAGATCGCAGGCGCGCACGGCCCGTCCTTTCAGCAGGGGTGGGGCGGCTTGGCGCAGCTCTGGTGGTTCGGAGCATCTCGTTGCTAACTTGGTAGTTCTCCAACAGAGCTACCAGAGAATCCAGGGAGGCGGGGCTCACCTGCGCAGCATACTTTCTGGCATCGGGCGGCAAAGCTCGAATACACCGATCAATCACCAATCTTTGGATCCAGGGTGTCTCCCCGCTACTCGTCAGCCATCCCTGGGTAAGGCGTAGCAGCTCTGCGAGCTGGGCCCGGGGCGGCTGGCTGGCACAGTAGGCCCAGGCGTGGTATCGCTGAGCTCTAGCTGGTAGGCTGTACCCATGGCTTGCTAATATGGCGGCCTTGAGCTTGGTGTAGTCTCGTGCGTCCTCTGCTGGCAGGTCGCGGCAGGCGTGCTGGGTCTCCCCAATGAGGAACGGGGCAATTATTCCTGTCCACTCACCGGGTGGCCATCGCTCCCTGGTAGCAGTGCGCTCAAAGAGCTCCAAATAGGCTTCAATGTCGTCATCGGGGCTTTGTTTGGTGAGGACTCCCCCCGGGGCTCGAACCACTGCTTCGTCTTTGTTGACCTGCTTGAGCAGTTCCTTCATTGCATTCTGCAACCCCGCCTGGCTTTGCAGGAGTGCCCTTATTGCTTGCTCCATAATGTGGTTGGGGAGGGTCTTCTATACCTGCATTCTCCACCAATTTGTGATGTGCGGTCACAAACCAACCTCCCAGAGACAGTTCTGTTTAAAGTTCAAACGCCGCAGCGTTGTTTTATTCAGTCAGTTTTTCTGAATAAAGGATAACTTAAAGTTCTTCCCGATTGGGGCTTCCCTTGAAACAAACAAATTGTCACTTTTTCCAAGTCTGGATCATGTCTCCTAAATTGCCTGGAACATATAGCAAAGAAACTGATCAGTGCAAAGTTAAATAAATCCCAGCATTCAATGAATCAAACATCTTACACATTTAGCAGACTAATTTACAAACTATATTTCAGTGGAGCAACACACTTACCGCCCGATGGAAGCAGACCTTTCCCAGCAGGGAGCCCGCCACACAATGAGTCAAACACCGAGGTGCTATTTAACTCCAACACAGTGATTGCCAACCTGCCACAGCTGCCTTGGGGCAGGTGGCCACACCTCAGCCTGATTGAGAATAAAATTAGGGATGTACTTGCCTTCAATGACCACACCTAAAGAGTGGCGTAGTTTGACCTCCTGGTGCATGCTTTCACTGTGATGGCTGGCCCTCTGCCCAGTCTCACCTGTTCGGAGGTATTGTGATGCTCCACAATATATATATATACAGTACAGGCCAAAAGTTTGGACACACCTTCTCATCCAATGGGTTTTCTTTATTATCATTAGGGATGATACTCGAAACCGGTTTTCCCGGTTGTTCGATAAGAAAAGATCCGAGTCCTCGGACTCGAATCCCTTTTTGAGAACCGGTACCCGTTATCGAGACCACTATAGTAAAGAAAAAGAGTTGGTTCTTTATTCGAATCCCTCGGAACGAATCCCGTCCCGACCAGAAATGCCCCGTGAGACATCACAAGAAATGGCGTCACGTAGCTCAGTCATTAGGCGCAGATAGGGAAAGCAGGAAAAAAATGGACGGGAAAAAGCGCTCCAAGGAGTAATAAAGTTGAAAACAAAAGGTATAATCCAATGAATAACTTTACTGAGAGATTTGAGCAGGGAACAAACACATGAAGAACACTTTTACGACCAACCGGAAACATAGCAACCAGGCTAGCAACGCACCTCCTTTACGGCAGCTGTCGCAACGTTCTTAAAGCAACCGCAGCACATACATATATGACATCTCCCTTTTTTAACTTTTGTTTTTCTTTCCTTGTAAACAAAACAAAATCACACTGTATATGTGTTGTCTGTCTAATTATAAATAATGCAGACGAGGCGTGTTGGCTGAGTTCTTGACGTTTACTTTCACGGGTGACGATATGACAACACTTTTCGGGGCTACCGCACATGCTCGTCACTCCCGTTGCATGCTGGGTAGTATAGTTGTTATATTCCCTAGCTCATAACATCTTTCCCCTTATAAAGAAATAATGTTAACTCAAAGTGTATTTCTTTTTTTAGCTTTAAATTTTCATTTTTTAGCATTGTAACCACATTTGCAAAGAACTTTTCTCTTCATAGAATTTTTTTTCAATAAAGAAATAAAGTGCAAAAATGTCAAAGCATCATAACAAACAGTCATGTCAAATAGCAGCAGAATTGCACTTTTTGGAGAGCTGTATTATTTTCAGTTTTGTGCCCAAGGGACTGATTTTGTTTAACACTATATTATTATTTATACACCTATAGTGATCACAGAGACAGCGTGTTTTTGTGTTACTGTATATATTTGTTTTTCTGAAAAATCCCACTTAATATACTTTGGGTAACAACAGTCAATATATATATATATATATATATATATATATATATATATATTTTTTTTTTTTTTTTAGGGGGGTAGCAGTCAATATTTATTTATTTATTAGATTAAATTGTTTTCTTATATAATAAAAGTGAGATTTTGTTAAACCAAATATTGTGTGTTCTTTTCCATATACAACAACCTATCTGGACTCGATAAGAGAATCGATAAGGAATCGGTTCGATAAGAGGATTCGATAATAGGCTCGAACTCGATAATTTCTTATCAAACATCATCCCTAATTATCATGACTATTTACATTGTAGATTGGCACTGAAGGCATCAAATCTATGAATGAACACATGTGGAGTTATGTACTTAACCATAAAGGGTGAAATTAGGGATGTCCGATAATGGCTTTTTGCCGATATCCGATATGCCGATATTGTCCAACTCTTTAATTACAGATACCGATATCAACAGATACCGATATCAACCGATATATACAGTCGTGGAATTAACACATTATTATGTCTAATTTGGACAACCAGGTATGGTGAAGATAAGGTACTTTTTAAAAAAATGAATAAAATAAAATAAGATAAATAAATTAAAAACATTATCTTGAATAAAAAAGAAAGTAAAACAATATAAAAACAGTTACATAGAAACTAGTAATTAATGAAAATTTGTCAAATTAACTGTTAAAGGTTAGTATTATTAGAGGACCAGCAGCAAGCACAATCATGTGTGCTTACGGACTGTATCCCTTGCAGACTGTATTGATATATATTGATATATAATGTAGGAACCAGAATATTAATAACAGAAAGAAACAACCCTTTTGTGTGAATGAGTGTGAATGAGTGTACATGGGGGAGGGAGGTTTTTTGGGTTGGTGCACTAATTGTAAGTGTATCTTGTGTTTTTTATGTGGATTTAATAAAAAAAAAAAAAACAAAAACAAAAAAACGATACTGATAATTAAAAAAAACGATACCGATAATTTCTGATATTACTTTTTAACGCATTTATCGGCCGATAATATCGGCAGACCGATATTATCAGACATCTCTAGGTGAAATAACTGAAAACATGTTTTATAATTCTAGTTTCTTCAAAATAGCCACCCTTTTCTCTGATTACTTTTTTGCACACTCTTGGCATTCTCTCGATGAGCTTCAAGAGGTAGTCACCTGAAATGGTTTTCACTTCACAGGTGTCATATTTTTGATGCCTTCAGTGACAATCCATCCATCCATCCATTTTCTACCACCTGTCCCTTTTGGGGTCGCGGGGGGTGCTGAAGCCTTTCTCAGCTGCATTCGGGCGGAAGGCGGGATGCACACTGGACAAGTCGCCACCTCATCACAGGACCAACACAGATAGACAGACAACATTCACACTCATATTCACACACTTGGGACCATTTAGTGTTGCCAATCAACCTATCCCCAGGTGCATGTCTTTGGAGGTGGGAGGAAGCTGGAGTACCCGGAGGGAACCCACGCAGTCACGGGGAGAACATGCAAACTCCACACAGAAATATCCCGAGCCCGGATTGAACTCAGAACTACTCAGGACCTTTGTATTGTGAGGCACATGCACTATCCCCTGTTTCACCCTGCTGCCCTCAGTGACAATCAACAAGGTAAATAGTCTTGAAAATAAAGAAAACGCATTGAAATGAGAAGGTGTGCCTGTACTATATATGTACAGGCCAAAAGTTTGGACAGACATTCTCATTTCAATGCGTTTTCTTTATTTTCAAGACTATTTACGTTGTTGATTGTCACTGAAGGCATCAAAACTATGACACCTGGGAAGTGAAAACCATTTCAGATGACTACCTCTTGAAGCTCATCGAGAGAATGCCAAAAGTGTGCAAAAAAGTAATCAGAGAAAAGGGTGGCTATTTTGAAGAAACTAGAATATAAAACATGTTTTCAGTTATTTCACCTTTTATGGTTAAGTACATAACTCCACATGTGTTCATTCATAGTTGTGATGCCTTCAGTGACAATCTACAATGTAAATAGTCATGAAAATAAAGAAAACACATTGAATGAGAAGGTGTGTCCAAACTGTTGGCCTGTACTATGTATATATATATATATATATATATATATATATATATATATATATATATATATATATATATATATATATATATATATATATATATATATATATATATATATATATATATATATATATATATATATAATATATATATATATATATATATATATATATATATATATGTATATACAGTATATATACAGTATATATATGGGAATCCTTGGCTTATGTCGAAGACAGTCGACCTGTCCCAGGGGTGTCGACATAAATGGGTTCCACTCATATAAACAGTACATTAATAAATAATAGTAAAAACAAATAAACACATTGGAAAAAAGTGAAGTGAATGATAATTATATAGCAAAAAAATGAGAAAAGCTACCTCTAGCAATTCCTTATTTTGTCCTTAATGAAAGCAGACTATAATAATACATTTAAAAAAAAATCCAATACATTAAAAAAAAATCCTCCATCTACACAATTATTCTGGTTAAGTGGGCCTACGTTTCCCAACTTCCCCGGATAAGAGTTATTGCACAAATCAGTTTTGCCGTTTTTTTTCCACCCAAGTAACTAGTTAATCAACACATTGACTTAAATTCAACATGTATATGAAATACAAGCAGATGTATACAAGATCTACAAAAAGCGAGTAGATAGTTGGTGTTGACAGAACACAATATAGGTAAGAATGTGTCCTTGGTCCAGTGTACCATGTACCATGTCCTTGTAATGGATGATAAGAATGAATCACACATATGTCGACGAGCGTAGGTGTTTTATTTTGGAACTTGAAATACTGAGGTTATTTGGGGTTTATTGTGTATTTCGGAGGTCACCGAAGTCGTGAATTCAGCAGAGCGCCATCTTTTATAGTCATGCTCGTAGACAGAATAAAACCAATGCTCTTTAATTGGTGCTGCTTTTTGTCTGACAACACAGTTTTAACAGCTTTATTTTGTCTTTTCTTCGGGTTTTATACCAAATAACCCACTTTGACTGCGCACAGACTAAGATGTCTCACAATACGACGTCCATTTGAGGTTTTATAAGTCATTTTATAGGTCATCAGAATCTGTGATCTGAAACATCAGAGACATTTCCACACTGGCATAATTACAGTGACTGAATGAACTAAAGGCTTGAAATGGAAGAGATAACTCATTCATCATTTATAGTGATTCATTTGATGTGACGTGCATTGTATTAAGATCCGTAACAAGTTTCTGCCTGTCCAACTGATAAAACTCTGCTGTTATATTGGGATCCTGCACAATAGCTGCCACAGGATCCATGCAATTTAGGAAAAAAAACTTTAAAATACATGTTTTACTCAGCAAAAAGCCCTGCACATTGATCTGATTGCATATTTAAGAGATAAAATGTAAAAAAAAAAATTAGCTCAAACAACCTTGAACACTTGGAAAAATAACATTTTTGTGCCTGTCCTCACTTCCTAAAAGTCAAAGTTAAAGTACCACTGATAGTCACACACACACACTAGGTGTGGTGAAATTACCCTCTGCATTTGACCCATCCCCTTGTTCCACCCCCTGGGAGATGAGGGGAGCAGTGAGCAGCAGCGGTGGCCGCGCTCGGGAATCATTTTGGTGGTTTAACCCCCAATTTTCAACCCTTGATGCTGAGAGAGGTAACAGGTCCCATTTTTATAGTCTTTGGTATGACTCAGCCGGGGTTTGAACTCACGACCTACCGATCTCAGGGTGGACACTCTAACCACAAGGCCACTGAAATATGACTATACAAGACTTCATCATGAAATATTATCATTTAAATCCTTCAGAAATGTGTGGTACTCCGTATCTCAATTATACTTTGATTTCATTGATAATAAATAAGTTCACACTTTAGTCGTCTCCCTGGGTTTTCCATTCAGTCCTGTTACCGTGACGAATGTGAACTATTGCACAAGTCACATGGCCCACGGGAAATTGCATCAAGAGGCCAAAATTAGTTAATTCATTTATGGTTCTGTATATTTAAAATCTCAACACAGTCCCGTTATCTCATTTGTTTGGATGATATATTTTTATTTTCAAAATAAATGTTTTAGTTGAATAACAACATACAGTACTTTTAGCACAAATGCCATGTGGTTGTAGTTCATATGTTTGCTAATTTCATGCTAAAAACTCACTCCTGTTATAGTACTTTCTGTCCTGTTAATCAAATGAGTCATATTTGGTTTAGGAACCTTGTACGAAAACGAAATAGAGTTCAAAAGTTGATGTCAGCAATTCAACTTCAAATGGAGTCTAACATGTGATATCAACTCATTCCATGCAAAGTGAGATAAATCAATCCTTCACCTGCTCAGTGGCCTTGTGGTTAGAGTGTCCACCCTGAGATCGGTAGGTCATACCTAGTCATACCAAAGACTATGAAAATGGTACCTATTACCTCCCTGCTCGGCACTCAGCATCAAAGGTTGGTTTGGTTGGAACCAAAAATGATTCCCGGGCGCGGCACCGCTGCTGCCCACTGCTCCCCTCACCTCCCAGGTGGTGAACAAGGGGATGGGTTAAATGTAGAGGACACATTTCACCACACCTAGTGTGTGTGTGACAATCATTGGTACTTTAACTTTAACTTAAGTTTTTTAAAGTTAAGTTAAGTTAACTTTAACTTAACTTAACTTAACTTTAACTTTAACTTTAACTTTATGTGTTATGTGTTTAGTTTTTGAAAACCCCAAATGTTCTGAGATAAACTGTAAGCCATAGTCATCAAAATTATATACAACTTCTTGAAATATCTTGACTTGTATGTTATGAGCCTATATCATCCTAGTTTCACCTTGTAAATCTAATTGCTGGAATAAGCAAACTTTTGCACGATGTTCTAATTTTTCGAGTTTCACCTTTATGTGATTTATCAGCTTTAAAGGTTAGAAAAAGACAGCAATGTAAGATATTTTCAACAAGTAAATGGAACAGATTCGGGTGGAATGGTCAATACAGTTAGTGAGTGTGCCACACACTTACTTAGGTCATTTACCCATATACAGTGTGTAACAGGAAAAGGTCAGCTCCACTTCACTTTTCAAAGGTGTTGCATTAAGTAGTAGCATCCACAAACTGGGAGAAAAAGGCTTTCTCCAAAATGATATATAAATGTTGCTTTGCATGCTTTTCGGTAAAATTCCAAACACCTGAAGGTGATTTGTTTGCACTGAAAAAAAAACCTTTCTTTTAATCTATAATCTGATTCCTTCATTTGGCTAAATCAAATAACTCCCTACACTTAATCCCTCCCTCCTATGCTCAACACCTGCACTCAGGGCCGGCCCCTGGCATAAATCCAATCCAATCCACTTTATTTATATAGCACATTTACAACAACAAAAATGTTTCCAAAGTGTTGCACAAAAATATTAAAAACAAGATTCAAATATTATCCTTAGCTCCACCAATGACTGAATAAAAACAAAACAAATGCATAAAAAACAAATATAAAAACAATATACAAATAAATATGATTAAAAACAATTTTAAAGGGTAAAACCAATTAAATTATATACATATATATACACACATATATATATATATATATATATATATATATATATATATATATATATATATATATATATATATATATATATATATATACATACACTACCGTTCAAAAGTTTGGGGTCACCCAAACAATTTTGTGGAATAGCCTTCATTTCTAAGAACAAGAATAGACTGTCGAGTTTCAGATGAAAGTTCTCTTTTTCTGGCCATTTTGAGCGTTTAATTGACTCCACAAATGTGATGCTCCAGAAACTCAATCTGCTCAAAGGAAGGTCAGTTTTGTAGCTTCTGTAACGAGCTAAACTGTTTTCAGATGTGTGAACATGATTGCACAAGGGTTTTCTAATCATCAATTAGCCTTCTGAGCCAATGAGCAAACACATTGTACCATTAGAACACTGGAGTGATAGTTTCTGGAAATGGGCCTCTATACACCTATGTAGATATTGCACCAAAAACCAGACATTTGCAGCTAGAATAGTCATGTTCCACATTAGCAATGTATAGAGTGTATTTCTTTAAAGTTAAGACTATTTTAAAGGTATCTTCATTGAAAATAAGGACATTTCAATGTGACCCCAAACTTTTGAACGGTAGTATATATATATATATATATATATATATATATATATATATATATATATATATATATATATATATATATATATATATATATATATATATATATATATATATATATATATATATATATATATATATATATATATATATATATATAAACACATATATACACATATATAGCCTGACCCCTGGCCAAATTTATTTAACCCAATGCGGCCCCGGGGTCCAAAATTTTGGTGACCCCTGATGTAGATAATGGGTTTCACTAGGTAAAGCCCTTTGAGAGTCTACAGAAAAGTGCTATATAAATACAATTCACTTCACTTATTTTTGTTCACCAAGAGTAACACAATATTAATTGGTTCAAAAGTAGGAATCTGTCATTTTGAATGGAATGTTTTCATAGCTAGAGCATAAAAAGCTTGTGTACGACTTTCTAAATACGTTTTTAACATTAAGAAATTCCCCTTGACATGAAATTACCCCCACATAGTTACCTTTACAGGCGAGGGAAGACTGTACTCTCTAGACTGCAGTCAGCCCTAGCGTGTTACACGAGTAATATTAAAGACAGAAAGTGAGCCACAAACAAAATTGTGTTTCGGGCCACAAAAAGCCCGAAAATCCACAAACAGTGGGTCCTGAGTCGGAGAACAAAAAGCAATTTTGCCAGGTTAAAAATGGTTTTAATAAAATTGGTCTTGGCGCCAAGCCTGCACCGATGTCTGTGAAAATAGGTGCAGTTTTTCAAATAAACGGACTAACCAGTGTAGTAAAAAAAAACGTAACCTCATAGGCAGAGATAATGAACCAATTACAGCGAGACTAAACCGGAGGATTAGAACACATATCAGCAAGACTTGGGCAAAGATTAGATCTGTTTGAAAGAAAACAATTAGGGACACAATAATGACGAGATGTATCAGGTACTTGGGGACGGAGACAGTCGGACTGAATGGTCACATAAAAAGCACACACATTGTGAATGCAAACATGCTTTTATCTACAATAAAAACAAAATATAAGATGCTGATAAATACAGCGGGACCTCAATTTACAAGTTTAATTGGTTCTGTGACTGAGCTCTTTACTCAAAACATGTTTATCTCACGTCATTACCTCCTTTTGAAATGTATTTAAAACAATGTAATCCCCCATCCCCCTTTTATATAACAAATGTAATTGTCTTGTAAAAAAAAACTACAAAATATATTGCAGCACAAACAATTGCAGTAGTTTTATGAAGAAATGTAATAATAATGTGCAATATAATATAATGAAATATCTCCTCCCAGCTGCTTCTCTGTCGAACACACCATCTGCAGCTTTTCAGTATTTTCCTTGATAAAAGTTTGCCGTTTATCTTTTATTTGAAAATCCTTGGCTTGTGTGAGACCCATTCTCCTTCAGTATGGTGCAGACTAGTGTTGTCCCGATACCAATATTTTGGTACCGGTACCAAAATGCATTTGTTACTTTTCTGTAATTTTTTATACTTTTCTAAATAAACGGGACCACAAAAAATTGCATTACAGTCTTTATTTTAACAAAAAATCTTATGGTACATTAAACATATGTTTCTTATTGCAAGTTTGTCCTTAAATAAAATAGTAAACATACAAGACAACTTGTCTTTTATTAGTAAGTAAGCAAACAAAGGCTCCCAATTAGTCTGCTGACATTTGCAGTAACATATTGTGTCATTTTCCATTCTATTATTTTGTCAAAATTATTAAGGACAAGTGGTAGAAAATGAATTATTAATCTACTTGTTCATTTACTGTTAACATCTGCTTACTTTCCCTTTTAACATGTTCTATCTACACTTCTGTTAAAATGTAATAATCACTTATTCTTCTGTTGTTTGGATGCTTTACATTAGTTTTGGATGGTACCACAAATTTGGGTATCAATCCGATACCAAGTCGTTACAGGATCAACATTGGTCATATTGAAAGTCCTCATGTGTCCAGGGACATATTTCCTGAGTTTATGAACAAAACAAAAAGAAGATGTTGTGATGCCAGAAAATAGCGACGTAATCATAGTAGTATCGACTAGATACGCTCCTGTACTTGGTATCATTACAGTGGATGTTAGGTGTAGATCCACCAATGGCGTTTTTGTTTACATTGTGACGCCGGTGAGCTACGGTGCGTAGTGAAGCATGTTTAGCTATTCCTCGTCCTGCAGGGATGATACTTCTAAGAAACTTACTTTATTTGTCGCCATAGAGGCGAGGATTAGTGATTTAAAAGTAATTACAACACTGCAGACTGCGGATGGACTTTAGCCGCTAGCTAGCTAGCCATGTCTAAAAGCACCTCTTCCTGAGGGCGTTTCAGTGTTATAACTTCACCTTTATCGTTAGTTTTTAAGCTAAAATGCGTCCGTTCTCCTTTTTCTGTCTACACACATTGTCTGTTTCTAAGTACTGTGTGATTGTGCGCTGCCGAACATGCTCCTCTGCTCGTAAACCAGCAATGACACGAGGTGACGACGACGAAGGGGCAGGGGGGTTGGTGGGCCGGTACTTTTTAGTGGCGATATAGTACCGAATATGATTCATTAGTATCGCGGAACTATACTAAAACCAGTGTACCGTACAACCCTAGTGTAGACTAGCAGTGATACGCTGGAATTGCTTCGCCAGGTTGGCGACATGCTCAGTCATGTTTTGACAATTCACTTCTATAATTCAATGAATATCATCCACTTCTTCTTCTCAGCACTGTCTTTCACATTGATTTGTTTTCCTTCCAGTGGTCGGATAACAAAATGATGTCGATATCTAGCCATAAGCTGATGCTAGCGAGTGAGACCTGATGTTTTTGTCAGACCTTACAGCAGGGGTGTCCAAACTTTTTCCACTGAGGGCCGCACATTGAAAAATCAAAGCTAGCAGGGGCCATTTTGATATTTTTTATTTTAAAAACCAATACAATATATGTATAAAAAATATACATTTAGGCTTCCACTCAGGCTTGATCCCGGGTACCCCAAAGGGTTTTGGTCCAAAAAATATAAAAAATATGTCATTGTTCAGTATTATTATTTGTGTTATTATTCAAGTTTTTAAATCTCTAGATCAACATTAGGTCTATCTGTCAATATAACATTTTTTAAAGATTTAAATTGTATGCTCTTTTTGTCAAAGAAAACCCTTTTTTTTAATGAAAAAACACAAAATATGCAATATTTTCACCCAATACATTTTTTGAATGGGATATTTGAGATTATATAATAATTGGAGCCTTAAAAAGGTCAATAACTCATAACACCATTGATTTTAATTCATTATTTTTTGAGCGATGACACTTAAAAACTAATCACACTAAAATTGTAGGGGATCCAAAAGGGTCCTACTCATTAAAGTGTTAAAAAATTATTTATATATATATTTGTTTTATTGTTTACTTTTAACACAATAATCTCAAGATCAACTTCAGATCTATCTGTCAATTATAAGTTGTATTGTTGTTTATGTTTTTTGTTTGTTAGTTTTAGGCCCTTCTTTAAAAAAAAACAGCTCGTTTTTTTACATGGCAAACACAAAATACGCAACATTTTCCCCAAAAAATATCTCAAAATATTTAATGTGACGTAATTGGAGCCTTGAATAGGTCAATAAATCATATTGACATCGATTTTGATTCATTATTTTTAAAGAAAGAAACAGCCTACATGGCAGCTTTGTGTGATTAGAGTAAAAATTGCTACATTTTCTTGTTACATTTCACCGGTTTGCTCTTTAAATACCACTTTAATGTTTTTTTTGTTTTTTTTTCAATCGTATTTTTAAAATGTGCCCTGGGGCCGTTAAAAAATGACCTGCGGGTCGCACTTTGGACACCCCTGCCTTACAGGGTTCACTGTGACATTTGCTACACCAACTAATGGCGGGGATGCTTTTAGCTTAAGCTTTTGCTTGCAATTAGAAACATAACAATTACATGAGAGATAGCTGTTATTTCAAAACACTCATAAAGGGGAACTGCACTTTTTTTGGAATTTTCCATATTGTTCTCAATCCTTATGCGGGAAGAGACATGTTTTTTTGGGGGGGGGTTTGCATTCTAATTTGTAATAATCGACTCGTTCTACGTGACTAGAATTGCTGCTAATGGGGACCATCTATTCTGCCTAGGGCTGAGCGATATATCGATATACTCGATATATCGCGGGTTTGTGTCTGTGCGATATAGAAAATGACTATATCGTGATATTCGAGTATACATTCTCACGCAGTTGCTTTTAGCTGCGGCCATTACACCGCGTGCGTTTCCCACTCTTTCTTGTCTCTCCTTCTCACAGAGACATAAACCAAGCGCACCTTCTTACATACGTCACATGGGCAACGTCACACGCTCCCGCGGAGCAGACAGGTAGCGACATGGTAACGTTAGCTGTGATGCTAACGGTGAGGTGCGGGTGGTAATACGAGAGAGAGAAGGTGCGAATCTGGTATCAAATGGAGGAAGAAAAATTAATTCCCAAGAAAAACAGCACGGGATCCATCGTCCGGCGGTGGTTTGGCTCCAAGCGG